>NC_048287.1:8359119-8659119 GCF_009762535.1 Notolabrus celidotus | reverse complement strand
AGAATAAAGCGTTCAGGTGTGTCTGATGATAATCTGCTGCTGTGTTGTGTCTTTGTCTCTCCATCAGATGTCTGTGAACTCACTCTGGACTCAAACACAGCACACAGAAAGCTCAGTCTATCTGAAAACAACAGGGAGGTGACATATGTAAAAGAGGATCAGTCATATCCTGATCATCCAGACAGATTTGACTCCTGGCCTCAGCTGCTGTGTAGAGATGGTCTGACTGGTCGCTGTTACTGGGAGGTCGAGTGGAGAGGATGGGTTTATATATCAGTGAGTTACAGAGGAATCAGAAGGGAAGGAAACAGTACTGACTGTATGTTTGGATCTAATGAACAGTCCTGGAGACTGTTCTGCTCTGATGGAGGTTACGCTGTCTATCACAATAAGAGAAGAACAGACCTCCCTCTCTCCTCGTCCCCTGTCTCTCATAGAGTAGCAGTGTATGTGGACTTTCCTGCTGGCACTCTGTCCTTCTACAGAGTCTCCTCCGACTCACTGATCCACCTTCACACCTTCAACACCTCCTTCACTGAACCTCTGTATCCTGGGTTTCTGTTGTCTTCTGGTTCCTCAGTGTGTCTGTGTTCTGTGTAGCAGGAAGAGTCTCCTCCCCTCTCGCAACAAACACTACAAACACAAACAGCTGGTACACAAATGAGGAATACTAAAACTGTTAAGAGCTCGTCATCTTTAGAAATGTTTAATAATAAACTGTCATCACATTTAATTCATGATGTTTAAACTATTACTTTGTTTATATTTTTTGTTCTGTCATTTTCTTTTTATAAGATTGTACTGCTTCAATATATCACAACTTAATTAATGATTAACAGATATGTGTGTGTTTATTGCTGTTCTTGTGTGTTTTCATTGTAGTTTTGTTTCTTATGAGAAATGGTCCTTTGTATAAGCCTGGTGGCTCCTTGACCTTTCCTGGCACACCCTTAGTCTTTTTTTTTGTATAATCTGATATTATGCAATCTTCTGTAAGTGAAAATAAAACAGAACACCTGTGTTTAAACTGATGAATGTCATTTCTTCATAAGACTGCAGTGTGGGTTACTTTGTACACACACATGCAATTCAGCAGACTCCAAACAGAAGAGAAAGTGGAGTGGTTTTAAAATGGAGACAGTGCTGCAACAAGGAAACAGCACACAAGGTCACACATTAAGAAGAGATTATAACTAATATTAAATATATAATACCCTAAACAGACACATTAGATTCTATTATTTGTTACTGAACTGTGCCCAGAGAGTTAGAGAACAAATTAAGTAACAACTAGTTTGAATTTAAAGTTAAAGACTAAAGATTATTGCTAACAACAGAAGTGGGGCCCAGACCTCCACATGGGGGGTCAGGATCACCCAGAGATGATGAGCTACTTTCAGAGTTAGCATAATGTGATTGTGAATTCATTTTTAAAGGACCTGGCAGCATGCAGCCAGTGTGTGCACTCAGGTCTGATCCACCTCCACACCTCCAACACCAGGTGATAAAGGTGAGACTTTGTTGGCATTTATAGAAATCCCTGTTTAAAAAAAAGCAGTTAAAAGAAGGGCAAAAGGAAAATTAAAGAAATCAAGAGATGATTTTTCATTCAGACAACTGCAGCTGCATGTGTGACATCCATCAGAATCCTGCACATGTGGTGGTCCCTGCAGGGAATAACACACATATGTCCCGGATATTACTCAAGTTTATAAATCAAAACGTCAAATTACAAAATCTGAATTGGATAAATACGTGTGCAGAAAGTTTCAGACTTCTTTACGTCACAATCGCTCAACAGCAGCAATATACCTCCCGCCAACGATTGGCCTCTAAACCATAGACTGTATAAAATATTGACGTAGTATCCGTGACGTCACAAAAATTCACAAGCCGTACAGTGTGTGCCAAGCTATCCAGACTACACTCGTCTTTTGTACCAGGCTGTAAACATGTTTATTTCTGCTGTGAAGATCAGCTTTTTTGAATGGGTGTGTCTGTGGTTTCCGGTACTTTCGGAGCCAGCCTCAAGCAGATCCTTGATGAACTGCAGTTTTTAGCACTTCTGCATTGGACTCATATTTTTAGACCGGAGGTTGCCGCTTGCTCAAAACAGCGCTTCAGAAACAGATGGATGACCACACGGACACTACGTCCAGATTTTATAAAGTCTATGGTATTATCACAGCGTGTTAGCTAACAGAGCCAACAGCACACTCTAGTGTAGGAGGCTAACAGCAGCTCTGTGACACTCACACACTTCTCTGATGAATTTGTAGATTTATGAATGAAATAAATTAACTGAAACTCTAAAATGTGTCAGTGAAAATACACTAACTTTTAAAAAAATAACTCAAATTCACTTTTAAAATTACAGAAAACTGAAGCACAGTGAGAGGAGAGTAAATAAGCCTTTCTACAGACGATCCTCGAGACAAAGAGGAAGTGAAGCTAACGGAAGAACATCGATTACAGTTAGCAAAATAAAAGCTCGACAAACCTTCTGCTATTAACCAAACATTTTCTTGTACATTAAGGAGTCTTGACTTCGTATCTAATGCAATAATTATATACACGGTGTGTTATAAACAATTAAATTTAGTTTTCAAGTATTTTCAGTTAAAAAGTTATTTCAAAAAAAATTAACAAGACGTTTTAGAGGAAGTTCTAACAATTTCTTTCAAAAATAATAGTCTGCTTTAATCAAAATAAAGCTCATTGACTGTACAAACTTTATCTTATATACCTTCACAGTTTATTTGTCCAAATGTGTTTTTTTTCTCATCTTTTCATCAGAAACGGATTCTTGTTTTTAAAACTGAGAACACATATTGTACTAAAGCCCTATATCTCCTTTCTCATCATGCTTTGTGTTTGATTGAATGCCTATTT
Organism: Notolabrus celidotus; assembly: GCF_009762535.1. NCBI lineage: Eukaryota > Metazoa > Chordata > Actinopteri > Labriformes > Labridae > Notolabrus > Notolabrus celidotus. The sequence goes on along the minus strand of NC_048287.1, from coordinate 8,656,227 downwards.
TTTTAAGTTTATTTTTGTTTTAAACATGTAACTATTACTTATTGTTCATGTTGTTATTGTCAGACTATGGTTGCTACATCTACTTCCATCCATCTCACCACTCATCTCTCTAATTCTGCATATCCCTCTCTTTCTAAGCTTAAGACGGTCTAGGCAGATGTCTGTCTGACATGAGTCTGGTTCTGCTCAAGGTTTCTGCCTGTTAACTTGCTAAATGCTGCAAAGTGCTCTGCTCATGGTGGATTAAGATGAGATCAGACTGAGTCCTGTCTTTAAAATGGGACTGGATCTAATCCTGTCTTGGTGTTGGGTCTTTATAAATAATATAACATAGAGTACTGTCTAAACCTACTGTGTTTGTAAAGCATCTTGGGATAACATTTGTTGTGATTTGGTATTATATAAATAAAGATTGATTGATTATTATCAGTATTTGGATGATGTTTTATTTTGTGAAATGTCATTTTCTGTTAATAATTGTTCTTCACTTTTGAACATAAATGAGGAGATGGTTACATTTCATCAGTAAAGCTGTACTATATCATCGTTACCTGTAAAAACATTGCTGATCAGGATACTGATGTTGTGAAAGGTTAGAGCCCATATGCGGAGCGACCGTGGGGGCAGAGTGTGGCCGCCCCAGGGCCCACGTTCAGCAGGGGCCCCCTACTGAGCTACTCTTTTGACAGGATCGGAACAGCTGATGTCTGTCCCTGTCCACAGTCGATGTTGTAATTAAAAAACATTCACACACACATCTATTTTCAATTTAAAGCAACCTCCCTTTGTAATCCTCCTGTAATAATCGCCTTGAAGGCTATTGAACTGGGCGAGTTTTTTCTACATTTTACCACTGTAGGTAGCCTACGTTCCATTAGCTATATCATTCGGCCATGATTATTATTGAGTCCTATGATACACTGTGGTTGTAATGCGTTTTCAGGTGCCTATTAGGAATGTTAAAAAATTAACCGAGTATTGATTAATTGTTAAGAACTCAACACATTTTTGTTTGGAGTTTATAGCACGTGGAACAAACATCATGTGGTCTTATATTTCGTTCTGCTTTCAGGGAGGTGTTTTATGTTTCAAGCATGTTTCGATGTGAATCAGCTGACTACAGGTGTTGCGCACAGTGGAGACGCTCAGCTGGGGGCTGCGGCTGAGTGACAGGTCCACGAGCGCTTTTTTTCTTTATTATGACCCGTTTGCGCTCCCGGCTGACACCTGACCACCCTGATGCTGAAAAGAAAATGCTGGAGATTGCATGTTTCTATTCAGAAGACATCTCCAAGCCAGAGGAAGTTGTGGAGGAGTTTCACTCTTTTTGAGACATTGTATTCATTGTGTCAGCCATGGATCCTAACATTGATGTTTAACGTGTTTAACGGATCTCGGCACCTATGTGTCATCTCCTGAGGTATTGTAGACTGCCTTTGAAATTGTGTTTAAACTGCTGTTTCTATTTTATGTTTAAAAACACTTTACTGTGTTGTAGACCGATGTGTCTATTTTATGTTAAAGGTGACATATCATGCAAAATTGACTTTTTAATGGTTCTTTACCTGAAATATGTGTCCCTGGCATGTCTACAAACCCCCCGAGAATGAAAAAAATCCATTCTGCCCCTGTTTTGATTTCTACACCTTTCTGTAAATGTGTGTGAAACGAGCCGTTTCAGACTTCCGTGTTTTTGTTACGTAACAACAATATCCGGTCTGTCACGGAGTCAGAGCTTGGAGCTTGTTCAGCCCATAGACTGTATAAAATAATACTGAATCCCTCCCCTGTTTTTCATTACCTGCACAAATGTGTGCTAACAAGGAGCTTAGGAGGGAGGCATGCTAGTTGTAGGCTGTCTTAATAAACACAAAGGTCAGTTTTACTCCCCACGTCTGCAGATTTGAAGATCTAGTGGATGATTTTTATTTGTCATGGATAAGTGCTAGCGCTAATTAGCATAGCCACATAGCTATATGTTCATAGCTGTAGCTGTAGCTGTGTACCAAGACACACGTCGACATACTGACAAATAAAACAACAAGAAACACAGAATCTGTGACCAATCCTTCATAAAAGGTCCTGCTGCCTTTCTGGTAGAGGTCGGTTTGACTCCCCACGTCTGCAGATTTGAAGATCTAGTGGATGATTTTTATTTATCATGGATAAGTGCTAGCGCTAGTTAGCATAGCCACATAGCTACATGTTCGTAGCTGTGTACCAAGACACACGTCTACATATTGATAAATAAAACAACAAGAAACACTAAATCTGTGACCAATCGTTCAGAAAGGTCCTGCTACAGGCGCCTCTCCGTCGGGATCAGATTCAGAGGGTTGAAGTAACGCGATCTCTGAGCAGCCGTGTATATTCAGCCAACATGTAAACATTAGATCAACGTGCTGGAGAGCCGAGGCACATCCACTTCCTGAGGGGGCGTGGTCAGAGGGAAAACAGAGTGTTCTGATGAGGAATGCAGAAGAGGACTTTTCAGGCATGCCAAAATCTGATTTCAAAGTGGTTTTTTGAGCATAAACTTTAAAGACATGTCTTGGGGACCTCTTAGACCAATATATATTGATGAAAAAAGCGTGATATGTCCCCTTTAATGTTATTCCCGAGTGTTGGAGCCATAAAGGGATTCAAGTGTTTATATTATCTTATTTTGAGGTTTAAGGTAGGATATTGTTTATATACTTTTGTGGTGTTATTTTTGTTGTTTGTTTACAATATGGTGTATTGTGGGATCAGTTAATTAGGTTATTTACAGGTCATGTGTTAGGGGCGGGGATATTGAGTTCATTTAGGCCACCTGTGTTCTTGTGTTTTGCAGGTTGAGAGAGGGGGTGAGCTGGGTCTCCGTACTTTTTGTTGACCGCTTATGATCGCTATTTTCGCTTAATTTACGCTCAGTTTATGCTATTTATCACTTATTTCTGCTGTTTTCTGTTTGTGCACTTTATTATGAGTTTATCATCCTTTTTTTGTTATGAAAGGTTAAACTTACTTTTTTGTGCATAGTGATTTTTGCTTTTTAACGCGTCTGACAATAACTAGGCCAAGCGTCAGCCTCTCAGTGGCTTTTGGCTCTTTGAAGTCGCTACACTGAGAAAGACAGTACTGGACAATGCACCTGCCTGTCGCTGTCCATCTTCTGAACCATTCATTAATCAGTGCAGTAGAGTGCTGTGTGCTGTCCTCGGTGCAGCTGAAACATTTGAACTCGACAAGCAACTTGTTGCCTTTTATGGGCTGTCTTGGATCAGAAAGTGAGAATTTGTGTTTTTTTATTGATAAGTAGGGGAGAAAATATATCAGCTGTTTTCCAGTTGTGAATTTGACTATCACAAGGGCCCCTTGAGGATGTTCCGCCCCTTTCTTTCTTTCTTTCTTTCTTTCTTTATTTAACCAGGTAAGAGACTCATTGAGATTTAAAACCTCTTTTTCAAGAGTGACCTGGCCAAGACGGCAGCACAAAATAGGTTACAACACACAAGCACACAAAACAACACAAATAGAATACGATCACAGTTTCATATGGTTACATGGTTACACAGTGCAATCACAGGATCCAATGGAGCTTGTTTCTCTGTCTTTTAATGAGTGACTTGAATTCCCCCAGAGTTACAAGATGTGTCAGGTTCAAGTCCTTGTGCACATCATTCCAGGTAAACGGGGCCGAAAATTTAAAAGCCTTTCTGTGCTGAGAGTCTAGCTCCATCCCTGGTATAGCAATAGGGAGACACTGAAGCAGATAATTTAACCTTGGAATACAGTTCATCTTTAGGAGATTGACTTTTCCCCATAATGATAATAATAAGTGTGACCACCTTTCTGTATGTAAGGAAATGTTCTTAAGAAGGGGGGCTACGTTCTTTTCAACTATTTTATTTATTTGTCTAGGGAAAACAATACCCAGATATTTTATACCTTCAGAAGGCCACTGAAATGACCCTGCATGAAATATTTTTTTAGGGCAGTATGAGGTCAGTGGAAGCGGTTCTGACCTCGACCAATTTACCTTATATCCGCATAACTTAGAGAATGATTCAATATTATCTAAAAGTGCTGGGACAGATCTAACTGGGTTCGAGGCAATCCACAATGGCCACGGTTACATGATGTTTTTTAATTCTGAATTAATAATTCCGAATTAAATAATTCGGAATTAAAGTTTTCTCCCTCGTGTTTACATGGAAATAGTAATTCCGAATTGAGGTTTACATGGAAAAGACGTTTAATTGTTATTATTCAATTCCTCTTAACGTCTGGGGGTTGGGAAGGGTTCTGATTGGACAGGGGTGGGCGTGACGTAATTACGTTTACCGGAAGAAAACAGACTCCAGTTCCTGCTTCTTTCATTTTCGGTTACAACATGGAAGACCACACAATAAGTTCGAATTTCGCTTTGATTTTGACTATAGTGTTTAAAAAGCAGCTTGACACAAACGTACTGCTTCACTTTTGTCAGCTGAGGAGGAGAAGAGAGATAGAGAACCGGAGAAGGGAGGCGGATGACTGTACTTTGGCGAATCAAAGCAGTTAGTGCAACAGCTGCTCTACCTCAGCCTGGAATATGTGCCCACCAGCGCGGAATATGTGCGTCATCGCGACAGGACATGGGAACGAGCATGCACAGAACGACCGGAATTAATTTAAAGCGGAATGAACGTATACATGATGGAGGAATTGTTTAATTCGGATTTAAAATCAGAATAAACCAGCCACTTACTTCGGATTTAAGTTTAATTCGGAATTATCATTTTCATTCGGAATTAGGTGTTTACATGGTCATTTTTAATCTTTTTAAAGAGGATTTAATCTTAATTCGGAATTAAAGAGGAATTAAAAGTCTCATGTAAACGTAGCCAATATGTCATCTGCGTAAAGCATAAGCTTATGCATAGACTCCTTAATTGTAATTCCCTGAATGTTTGGGTTCTTGCGGATAGCTGCCGCAAGAAGTTCAAGAGCAAGGCAGAAGAGCCCTGGTGACAGCGCTGACCCCTGCTTGGTACCTCTACCAAGTGTAAAATAGGACGAAATTAGACCAATCATTTGTACTGCAGCCTCTGGGTCTTTGTAAAGAATTTCTAACCATCTCGTAAATGTTTCTCCAAATCCAAAACTCTGAGAGTATGAAACATATATCTCCATTCTATCCTATCAAACGCTTTCTCCGCATCGAGTAAGATAGCTGCTGATGGATTGTTAGAGTCCTGCGCTGCCCACATAACATAATATTTATAAGGCGCCTCACCTTAGACAGCAGACGACAATCTACAGAGATCAGACTTATTGGACGATAACTTTTGCAGATAGTTGGATTTTTATCTTTTTTAAGTATTAGTGTGATAATTGCTTGATTTAAAGAAGGAGGTAGTCTAACATCCTCAAATGCCTCTGCAAGCATCTTTTCAAATAATGGAAAGAGATCTTCAGCATAAAATTTAAAGAATTCGGCCATAAAGCCATCTTGTCCAGGAGATTTGCCTGCTGGAAGGGCCTTGATAGCGTCAATAATCTCCTGTGAACAAATAGGTGCATCCAAATCATCTTGCTGCTTGATACTCATTTTAGGAAGGTTTAGATTATCTAGAAATTATATTATCTCTTCGTCCGTGGCAGTGCTTTCAGAGGTATACAGATTTAAATAGAATTATTTGAATATGTTTATCTCCCTAGATGTGGTTGTCAAGCTCCCATCACCAGCCCTCACAGCTGATATAAAGGATGTGGATTCTTTCTGTTTAATGTACCTGGCTTCGGCCTCAATAAGCTTCGTAGCATTGGCCTTCTTTTTATGAGAGGCATATTGAATGACAAATCCTCGTAGAAACGCCTTCATGGCCTGCCACGCCCCTCTAGCTGAGGTTCCTGTTGGGACATTGGTCTCCAATACAGTCTTATATGTCCCCTAAGCTCCTCCTTAAACCCTGCATCCCGTAGTAATGATGAATTAAATCGCCACCTGGGTGACCTCGACGTCTCCTGATAAGGGATCATAACAAGTCTGACCATTGCATGGTCTGTTAACAGAATACTATCAATGGAACAGGACAATGTGGCAGGTAGTATGGAGCTAGAAATTAGAAAAAAGTCTATTCGTGAAACAACTTTATGGGCTCCTGAGTAAAATGTAAAGTCTCTATCTGTTGGATGATTCAGCCTCCATACATATGTAAGGCCCAAAGAGGTACACATTCCCTTAACAATTAAAACAGAATCTGGCACTCTACTGACTGATGGATGACTGCGCCATGAGCTGCCTTCTGACCCCACCCCTCTCTGATAGGGAGGACTTCACACTGTGGTATGTTTTGGGGTCAGATCTCCCCCACAATTGTGAGTTACTACCTGTGGATTTAAGCAACAGAAAAAATACAGATTTAAGTCACTGTTGCATTGAATATACTTCTGACTCATTTAGACTTCACGCTTTCATTCATAAAGTCTATGGTACAGACATGTTACTATCTGTTTCACATGCTGTCAAAGAGCTGTAAAAAGGACATTAGCATTAAAAGTATGTACAGAGAGAGGCCATCAGTCATTGGTTAAATCAGGATCACTTTCTTTTGGTATGTTGAAAATGCAGATCCCGGAGCAAAGGTTTCCTCCCCTGGCCTCTGCTTATCTAACCCTACCTAACCCCGCCTGACCTGCCCGAGCCTCTCACCTGATCTGCCTCCTTCAGGTGACACTTCTCTCCCACCTGTCACCCAGGGGGGCTCTTGGTTAAAATTACCTCAGAGCAAACACATCCTTCTACATCGAGTGCTGCAAAGAGTAAAAAAAGATCTGCCATGTTAGTGTTTACTCATTTAGTTTAACACCTGTAGGATTTGGGTTCCTATTCCAGGCAACCTCCGGTTTCTGCAGCCAGCCTCTAGTGGACGTTCAATGAACTGCAGTTTATAACACTTCCACATTGTCTTCGTATATTAAGAGCAGAGGCTAACGCTAACAAATAGTGATGTCATTATTCCTCCTCTCCCTGAATTATAGCACTCATAGGAGAACACCTGTTAGCTGTTGTCATGACAACAAGTCAAATTCCAAATACTGTGATATCAGTTCCATTTGGGAATGCCTGTGAGGTCATAGGCACACACACACATCAAAGGCACACACACACACACACACACACACACACACACACACACCACTGTGTAAGAGAGGACTGTCCATAGTCTACATAACCAGAGTCTGCAGATCCTCAGCTTTTTCTTTAGTCTATGATCCTGAGTCTACAGATCCAGTCTCACAGTTATTCCTGCACGTGGAACAAACAAATTACCGTCCTACAATCATGATGGAGCTACAGGAACAAGGGTGTGAGGTCCACCTCACATTCAGAGTAGAAGACCTGCAGAGACTGATCACGTCCTGCCTGGACTCTTGGACTCCAGAGCAGAAACAGATGGTGCCTGAAGGCACCATGGATCTATTTATGCGGAACTCTTTGACTAACATGTGCCTGGGTATCGTTGAACTGGTCTCTATCGATACCATGGATGCTCTCTGGCCGAGGGTAGCACACATGATAGCCCAAAACAAACCCAAGGAGATGATCGAACATTTGAACAGTTTCTTTGGAGTCAAGGAGGAGGATCTTCTCTTCAGACTACATTCAGCCATAATCCCGAGTCTGGCTGAGGCCATGCAGGTGGATGGAGAGGTAAACTGTGCGAGTTCAGAGGAACTTATCCAGCTGCTGGGAACAGAGGTGAAGAGGGCAACAACCATTTGTGTAACTCAGGTTCTGCTGACCCGTTTCTCTGAGCGACCTGCTGACTTTGGTACCAGACCCCTCCCTCTTCAGTCTCTTCATGGCTTGGTGGATCACACTAAGAAGCTGCTGCAGCACATGTTGCAAGTGAAGAACCAGCAAAGAGGACCAAGGACCACTGGAGAAAACGCTGCTCAGAGCCTCGTGTCTTCTCTCAGAGAAGCTGGAGATGCAGTCTTGGAAGCAGCTACGACACAGTCTGTCTCCGCCCCGTGTGCTGAGGCTGCATGCCCTGATGAAAAACAAAGACCGGTCCAGAATACAGCTGAAGAGGATCTAATCACTGTTCGCGAGACATCCATAGACCGTATTTACTCAGCTCCCAATACCAACATTAGCAGAGCCCTTTCAAGAGATGCTAACATCCAGAAAACTCCAGAAGAAGTTCAGAGTCCTCGCTTGGTCAGTATGGAGAACCAATCTGAGGTTTTTTGGGACCTAAAATCTGTAAGCTTTGAATGTACAAATGCAACAACTTCCTCTCCCTCTCCTACAAAGTTTACATGTGCTCTACCTTCTTCACAAAGTAATACTGTAGGACCTTCAACAATCCAATCTGGTCCTAGGTCAAACTTCATGATCAGAAGTAAGATGTGCTACAAATACTTCATCTCCCAGGTACTTGTTCAGTTCATTGTGCGTATCAATCAAGTGAAGGGTAGTGTCCCGCTGAGACTGATGGACCTCACTGATATCGTGGAGAGGTTGTCAGAGCGGACAGTTGAAGAGATATTTGGTCCGGATACTTTAATACATCGCCAACATCAGAGCATGGACACGATCTACAAGGCTCTGTTCAAAGACCTTCGCAGGCAGTTTGGCCCTGAAAGTGTCATGCAGGCTGCAATGACCTCCAATGATCCAGATTTTAATAGCGCTGTTGTCAAGGCCTTAAAGGATCACTTGTTTGTCCCCTCTACCCCCCCTAAAAACAAGAGTGCTTTTTACAGGTTCTGTAAATCAGTGAAGAAGAAAATGCATCTTACCAGCTGTAATCCAGCAAAGGACCAGAGCATCCAGACCCCAGTGGAAGTCATCTCCTTTAAACCTGAGAGCATCCAGAACCCAATGGAAGTCATCTCCTTTAAACCTGAGAGCATCCAGACCCCAATTGAAGTCATCTCCATCCCTGTTCCACCTCAGTCAGGATCCTCAGAGCAGGCTGATTCCTCTGCTACATCAACAGAGAGCAACGAAGTACATAATAACTTGCTCTCTTTGGTTGTTGGGAGATTGCTGAGCGCCATGGCCAAAAAGACGAGGACTCCACTCATGCAGATAGACTTATACCAGATCATAAAACACCTGAAGGATAAAGCCCTGGAAGACAGCGACTTCCTCAATACTGTCATGGACTTGGACAGTCGAGGGTTTATGAAGATCTCCAAGGGACTGTCCAAAGACCTGAACCAGCAGTTCGGCTCAACGGAGCGGCTGGTTGAAGCCCTGTTAACACAAGATCCAGCTTTGGACGAGGCTTTTGTTGAGGCCTTGAAAACTCACCTACCTGTGTTCTCTGTGACTCCTAAGAAGAACAGGATCACCAGGTTCTTCTCCTCTGTGGCCAGAACTATAATGAAGCCCTTCACATGTTGCTGCTGCCAGCACTGATACTATCTGACCGCTTCTCCCTGAACGCGACCCTGATATAAACACGGACATCTCTAGACCTCTGGAAATGTGGGTTTTCCCCGGACTCTCCAGGCAAGAAGTCAAAAATGTGATTGAACATGAACTGAATGAAAATAAAAACATTGTAAGGCAAGGCAAGGCAGCTTTATTTGTATAGCGCATTTCATACACGAGGGCAACTCAATGTGCTTTACATTAAAACATTAAAAGCATTGGAAACATTCAGAAAGGCATAAAAGAACACAATTAAAATGACAAATATGATAAAACAGAAAAGAAAAGGAAAATTAGAAATATATTAAAAATGACATTAAAATTTTAATTTAAAGTGGGTTAAAATAATCTAAGATAGGAAGGCAGTGGCAAATAAAAAAGTCTTAGTCTTTGATTTAAAAGAGGTGAGAGTTGGAGCAGACCTACAGCTTTCAGGGAGTGTGTTCCAGATATATGGTGCATAATGACTAAACGCTGCTTCACCATGTTTCGTTCTGACTCTAGGAACTGAAAGCAGACCAGTACCTGATGACCTCAGAGGTCGAGGTGGTTCATAAAGTAGTAGCAGATCAGCAATGTATTTTGGGCCTAAACCATTCAGTGCTTTATAAACCATCAGCAGGATTTTAAAGTCTATTCTCTGACAGACAGGAAGCCAGTGTAGAGATGAAGGAACTGGAGTAATGTGGTCTACTTTTTTGGTCCTTGTTAGGACTCGAGCAGCAGCATTCTGTATGAGCTGCAGCCGTCTGATGGACTTTTTAGGGAGTCCTGTAAAGACCCCTTTACAGTAGTCTAGTCTGCTAAAGATAAATGCATGGATGAGTTTTTCTGCATCCTGCTGAGACATAAGTCCTTTAATCCTTGATATATTCTTAAGGTGATAGTAGGCTGACTTTGTAATTGTCTTAATGTGGCTGCTGAAATTAAGGTCTGAGTCTATGACTATGATTGTAGATAATTAATGTTGTCTCTGAAATCTTAGAGGGGAATCTTTGTTGTGAATTATTCTTTGTTCAGGTTGTAGCAGTGACTTTTCAGTAAGTAATAATAAAATGTAACTTCTAATTCAAATCTCTATGTATATTTCTCTAATAATCAATGAAACATGCATTTTCAAATCAGGTAAAATTTGTATGCCACATTAGTCTGTTGATATCAAACAAGGTTGAGCTTGCGGACATTGAATGGGGAAGTCAGTTATGCTAAATGGGGCAGCTAGCTTCCTACTACAACCCATAGCTGGATTCAAGTGACAGACAAAGGCTGTTTCTCAATACGCGTTCTTTTCTGTTCTTGCATTCTGGTGGACTTGTGAGATGACATCAGTCACAGCTCTAGTTCTGTTCCAATATACATATTTGCATTTCGGCAAGAACTGTGACAAATCCCGGAATCCATTTCACTGAGGATGCATCGGATGGTAATTTGTGTGGACTTGGGACAGCAAAGTATACCAGAACAAATTTCACTGCAACCCGCGAGAGATATGGTGGAGGAAAGAACCCACAAATGTAAGTTATAATTTTTGAAATACTACGTTTTTTGTGACAGAATATAGTTATGAAATTATTTTAGGCGAAAGTGTAGATATTTAAACCTTAATTATCGCCAATTATAAAGCCAAGGTGAAATGTTTCACTAATGGTTTTGGACATGCCGGGTCCCACTGTAACGCTACAGCTCATAATACCCCGCCGAGAATTTCTTTTAAAATTTGCTGCTGGCTGTGATATTTCTGCATCGGTTACACATGCGATATAATTCGTTTTGGGGTAGGCTTATATAACAGGCAAGCTTGGTCTCAGTCTAAATAAATTATTTGTTAACAGGCTTATCAGTTTGGTGAAAGTAATGTGCTTAAATGGAGCGCCGCCTGCAAGCTAGTTCAGGCAGACAACTCGAGCCGCGCTCATCATACTGACACGTCACCACCTCTCCATCAGCTGATCTCAGCATCCTCATTCGGCGGTCTATTTAAACGGCAAGCCTCCCTGTCTCTGCCTCTGCTTGCAGTGCTCCTGCTGTTCTGCTCAGTGCTGTGTGAACTTTGTCCCCACCTCCTCCCCGGCTTCCACCTGCGGGCTCCGAGGGGGTTAGTCCTATCTCGTTGCTCCTAATGTCTGCATTTAAATAATCTACGAGGAGTAATGAAATTCGGAGCCCACACGCCAAACACAATACTGTATGCTGCAATAAACTTATTAAGTAAACGTGAGTTGTCTGACTGAACTTTGTATAATTACAGTATAAAAATTGATTGTGGTAGGGCAGGTGTTTTACCTTTCACCAAAGTGTTTGGGTACCTGCAGGTAAACCCGATCACTCATTGAGTGATGAGCGGCCAACGAGAGCCTTTTCACAGGCTGAAGAAACTCGGCCAGAAGTGGATGGGAGTGAGTATTGATTTTGAGAGCTTGTATTATTTCCTGTTCGTCTGGGGAAGTGTTGGTGTCACATTTGCACAGTTTCCATTCATAATGACTATCATTGATACATTTATGTTTTCTGTTAACACCAGGGACTTTATTACCACTTCTAGCCTTGGCATAACAGCCAAACAGGCTAAAAAAATGGAACAATCTTAAAGACAAATACAAGGTAACTACTTGTTTCTCTACTTGTATTATACATGAACCTTGAGATTTGGAACTGCAAACTCATTTGCGCTATTAGTTTCACAGTGTTGTTATAAACATCCTGATTTTAGGAGCTTAGGGACCCACCCATAGGCAAAGGGGTAGAGGCTGGTAGTGGGAGGGCTGCCATGGGGCTGGGCGATATGGCAAAAAAAAAAGATCACAATATATTTTCTCATATTGTACGATCTCGAGTATTATCACGATTTTTGATATGGTTTTTAAACTGCTAGTGTTAAAGCATCTGTACTGAAAACCAAAGTTCTGTGCCAAGAAGATGTGGGAGTGAGTATAACATGCTATTTGTGAGAGAATTGGGGATGGAGGGGAAAATCACTGGGCAGCAAGCCTCAAAGAAAAGGAAAAATCTTAAACAAAAATACAAGGTTTGATGTCCAGCTCTACTCCAAAAATGATATGGCAAATTAATTTTGAAAATACTCATCATGAATTCCACTAGTGCATATTTGTATGTGTCTGTGCCTTCTTGAAGGAATTATGGACCCCCAAAACTGGCTCTGAGACAGACAAGGGTGAGCTCACTGTTTCTACATGGCAGTTCTATGAAGAAATGCACGAGGCATTGGGTGACAGGCATGCCATTGATCCACCTGTTCTGGTGGCGTCTTTTCAGCACCATAGACTGTATAAAATATGGACGTAGTATCCGTGACGTCACCCATCTGTTCCTGAGAGCTGTTTTGAAGCAAATCGACAGCAGCAGCCATATTGGAAATGCGGAACCCAACCAGGCAGAGTGTGACGTAGTGTGAGCCTCCTAGCCAATAGCTATGTGTTCCCGACCGGGAGTCACGTCACTCATGTCCTTATTTGGGCAAAACTGGTAATCTTAATATCTTCTGAACCGTCACGTTAGAAAAAAATTCACCCCCCTGTACAGTGTGTGCCATTAGAGAGATTAGCTTCGTAGGGACAAGCCGTTTGTTGAACCAGGCTGTAAACATGTTTATTAATGCTGCAAAGATCGTCTTTTCCCATTCATATCTTTGTGGTTTCCGGTGTTTCTGCATCCAGCCTCAAGCGGATTTTCAGTGTATTGCAGTTTATAGCACTTCCACATTGGCTTCATCGTTTGAGGCCGGAGGTTCCCGCTTTTTCAGCACACTATCTTTCCGTATTCACTGAGTCAATAGTTATACCCCATGAATTATCCGTGTGTTTCTCCTGCAGGAGATAGTCGAGCCCACTGACGTGAGCACGTCAGGAGAGGGCCCATTGCTACTACCATCCGCACCATCTGCAACACCTGACAGCACTCCAGGAGGATCAAGAGCCGCAAGCCCAGTGCTGAAAAAAAGAAGGCAACAAAATGCCATTCTGGAGTTCCTTTCAGAGGAATCTCAACATTGTCAGAAAAAGAGACAGAGTGAGGGAGACACCTGGCTCAGAGGAGTTTCAGCCTGTTTCTCTGTCATAGGGACAAAGTGAGGAACACTGCTTTATGTTGAACAGCAGGTAGGACTCATGTTGGACTGAACATCACTCTGATTGTGTTTCTTCCTCCAGGGTGGACCATGGTGGAGAGCAGAGGTTAAAACATGGTGTGAAGAAGTGTAAGTGTGGAATCAGTTTGACTCATGAAGACCAAACAGCAGACTGTCAGCTAACAAAGAATAAAGCCTTCAGGTGTGTCTGATGATAAACTGCTGCTGTGTTGTGTTTTTGTCTCTCCATCAGATGTCTGTGAACTCACTCTGGACTCAAACACAGCACACAGAAAGCTCAGTCTATCTGATGAGAACAGGAAGGTGACATGTGTGGGAGAGGTTCAGTCATATCCAGATCATCCAGACTGATTTGACTCCTGGTCTCAGCTGCTGTGTAGAGATGGTCTGACTGGTCGCTGTTACTGGGAGGTCGAGTGGAGAGGATGGGTTTATAAATCAGTGAGTTACAGAGGAATCAGAAGGGAAGGAAACAGTACTGACTGTATGTTTGGATCTAATGATCAGTCCCAGAGTCTGATCTGCTCTGATGGAGGTTACTCTGTCTATCACAATAAGAGAAGAACAGACCTCCCTCTCTCCTCGTCCCCTGTCTCTCATAGAGTAGCAGTGTATGTGGACTGTCCTGCTGGCACTCTGTCCTTCTAGAGTCTCCTCTGACTCACTGATCCACCTCTACACCTTCAGCACCTCCTTCACTGAACCTCTGTATCCTGGGTTTATGGTGCCTTATGATTCCTCAGTGTGTCTGTGTTCTGTGTAGCAGGGAGAGTCTCCTCCTCTCTACACAAACATTACACACAAAAACAGCTGCTGCACAAATAAGCAATACTAAATGTTTAGAAATGTTTAAAAATAAACTGTCATCACATTTAATTCATGATGTTTAAACTGTTTCTTTGTTTATAGTTTTTGTTCCTTTTCTTTTTCTTTTTATAAGATTTTACTATTTCAAAATATTTCAACTCCTTTGATCGATTAGCAGAGACGTGTGTGTGTTTATTGCTGTTCTTTTGTGTTTTCATTGTAATTTTGTTTCTTAAGAGAGATGGTTCACTCTTAGACACAGAAGTTAGATACCTGCTTTATGCAGATGACCTTATTCTGTTGTCTCCAACCAGAGATGGTCTCCAACATAACCTGACCATCCTGGAACAATACTGCCAGAACTGGGCATTAGAGGTCAATTTTAAGAAGACACAAATAATGATCTTTCAAAAAAAGCCCAGATGTCTTGAAAATAAATATATTTTTACTCTGAATAACACTCAAATTAAACACACAAAGAATTATACTTACCTTGGTCTGAACATATCTGCATCAGGAAATTTTAACATGGCAATAAATGCACTTAAAGAAAAAGCACGAAGGGCAATCTATGCATTAAAAACCAAATTATTCAAGATTAACATTCCAATTAGAATCTGGACAAAAATATTTGATAGTGTAATTGTACCTATAGCTCTGTATGGAAGTGAGATCTGGGGCCCCCTCAGTAGACTGGAGCATGGCTCATGGGACAAACACCCAATAGAAGCTCTCCATACTGAATTCTGTAGAAGAATCCTAAATGTTCGAAGAAAAACTCCAAATAACGCCTGCCGAGCAGAACTGGGACGTTTCCCATTACTATTAAACATTCAGAAACGGGCAATCAAATTTTGGACCCATCTAAATTTAAGCCCAAAAGACTCACTTCAAAATAAAGCACTAAAAACCCAAGAGCTGAACCCTGAAAACTGTCCCCTTAGTCAGCTGGTGAGGAAGCTAATCAGCCAGACTCCAATCAGCACTGATCTAAAACACAACCAAATTAAACTCATCATGAAGCACTCCAGAGATCTGTATTTAGATCACTGGAGAAACCAAACAAAGACCCAAAGTAGAATGAATTGTTATTTGACCCTAAACCGTGATTATAAATGATCTGAATATCTGTACAGTGTCAGAGATACAAAACAAAGATGTATCCTGACCAAATACAGGCTGAGTGACCACCAGCTGGCTATAGAGACAGGGAGATACAGACAGACATGGCTGCCCAGAGAGGAGCGTCTATGTGCTCACTGCTCTACAGGGGACATAGAGACAGAGATGCACTTCCTCCTCCACTGCAGCAAGTTCTCTTCTCTAAGAGATGCCCACTACAGGGACATTACTAACATGGTACCAAACTTCCCAACATTAACCCCAGAAGAGAAACTGTCAGTTCTCCTGGGGGAAGGGTCAGCAGCTCCTCTGGCTGCTAAATATGTGTCTGCCTGTCACAGCCTGAGGGACGCACCATCCCATGGGGTTTGATTTTGGGTGGAGGTTTTGTGAGCGCGCCGCATCGGGTGAGGACATTGAGATATGCTGTATAGGTGACACCATCGTTCATTAATGCATATAAAATATGTAATATATGGTTGATATGTATGTGATGAATATAATATGTAATGAATATGGTGTGTGATTAATCTATATATGGTGAGTGTAGTGTGTTGTGAATATATATAATGTACTGTATGAATTTATGTGCTTTGGCAATAATATCTCGTTGTTCATGCCAATAAAGCAAATTTGAATTGAATTGAATTGGTTCTTTGTAAGCCTGGTGGCTTCTTGACCTCTCCTGACACACCCTTAGTCCTTTTTTACGTGTAATCGGATTTTATGCAAGCTTCTGTAAGTGAAAATAAATAAGAACCTGTGTTTCAAATGGTGAATGTAATTTCCTAATGAGACTGCATGGTGGTTTGCACACACACATCAAAATCAGCAGACTCTAAACAGAAGAGAAAGTGGAGTGGTTTTAAAATGGAGACAGTGCTGCAGCAAAGAAACAGCACACAAGGACACACATTAAGAAGAGATTATAACTAATATTAAATATATAATACCCTAAACAGACACATTAGGTACTATTATTTGTTTCTGAACGGTTTTCAAAGAGGTGGAGAAGAAAGTGACAAGTGACAACTCATTTGAATTTAAAGTTAAAGACTAAAGATTATTGCTAACTACAGAAGTGGGGCCTTGACATCCACAGGGGGGTCAAGATCACCCAGAGATGATGAGCTATTTTCAGAGTTAATACGATGTGATGGTGAACTTATTTTTTAAAGCTATAGCTTTAACCTGCTCCGTGTGAAAGTGTGAGTACACCGGTGACTTCTTGGGGCTTAAGCCTTTTTAAGATGGACAGAGGGGAAGTGGAAAACTGTGGTCTGAAAAATTTGGCATTCTTCTTGTAAATCATGGATGCCACATCATTGTCTCCAACCGCTAACAGTCATTATTTCCCCACTCTCAAGACCAGCCTGATACAAACATTAATGTTCTTACCACAATGTCAAGAGGCAGAACAGGGATGTGATGGACTCCTGAATGATCAGGTTGTCCCTGGTATCAATTTTGTTGAAAATTATTTAACTTTGTTATGGGGTTTGGGGTTCAGAATCAAGAATCTAACACAGCCACACATATTAAAGCAACCTGGGCTTCAACAAAAACTCAGCAGTACCACAGGGTGATATTGATGCAGTAAGCCATGGTAACAGAGCCACAGCTAAGTACTGAGATTTTGAATTAACACAATTTTTCGAAATTTGACATTTCTGTATTTAAAAGCTGCTGTGAGGAACTTTTGTTTTGTATCGATTCTGGCACCCCCCTGGTGGACAAAGTGACACCTCTTATCTCTTGTCCTATACATGCAAAAAGTCGTATTTCAACAAAAGCCTCATCCTTTTGTCTTCAACAGTCAACTTAATCAGGGAATGTGATTATTTTCCATGAAAACAGTCAAATAAAGGCTGTTTCTGAAGCGAGATGTCCATCATCTGGTCTGACACCTACCCCCTCAGGGGGGTTTTCATTTTCAGTCTCTTTCTCAGCCAGTTCAAAACTCCTCACATGGCCTTTAAATAATTATTATGATTGATCTTAGGGAATATTCTTATAATCTGAGATACTGATTCCCATGACAATTAAGCTAAATCCTCAAAAAAAAAAAAACATGAAAAAATGCTTTATATTTCAATTTACATGTAATAGATGTACCGCATCCCTGAACAGGATGAGTGTTCAAGATGATGGATGGATGGATTGATGGATGGATGAATGGATGGAATTGATATAGTATTGAATTAAATTACAAAAGAAAAACATCTTTTTCACAATATTGTAATTTGTTGAGATGCAGCTATATAGATTGCTGGACTTTTCCAGTTGCCTTTTGGAGAACATTTTGAATTACCATAACCTGGATACCTGAGAACCTGAGGAAAAATATTATGATAGATATATTATGTTTCTTAAAGAGCCTGCATTTCCTATATTAGTCAAAGTCAAGTCAAGTCAAGTCAAACTTTATCTATATAGCCAGTAAAAAAACAACCACAATGTGCAAAAGTGCTGTACAAGCTTAAAAACACAATCTGTAAAAACAAATAGTAATTAAAAACAAATAGTAATTAAAAAAGAATAGATATTAAAAACACAATAGATAACACAAGAAAGGGTCACAATAATTACAAGCAAAATAAAAGCAAAATAAAATAGCCAGTTTATGGCTGGTTTGAGTCCAGATTTTATAGATTTCTAACCTGAATTACATTCTACTTCTTTTAATCAAGAACTTTCCATTAAATACGAGGTCAGAAACAATAAAAAGAAACACGCACTGTAGGAGTGAGTAACCTCCAGAGAGGGGGGGGGGGGGGGGGTAATGCACCACTGAGCATGCGCGCTACCGATAAAACACCACAGAAGAAGAAGAGCAGGACAGCTAGCAGCCGGGTGGACTGAGATCAATTCTCCCTGGATTTTCATTTTAAATTATCAAAACGTCGTACGCAATGAGGTGATATTATAACTCAGAACGCCTTTATTAATTACATATATGTGCGGTATAATAAAATGTATGTTTTGATGGTAGTCGTTATGTTTTGAGTTAGCAGGTAGAACGAGTTATGTTAGCACGAAGCTAACTGAAGCTAACAGTGTGCATTGTTAGACGGCAGGCTGTTAGTTCTTTATATCATATTATTTGGTATAAAATGATGTTAATATTGATGTTTCCGCACAGTGGGGCGAACCTCAAACATTAGTTATCATGTGTCATGTATGTAGGAGGGCAATGTAACATAACTGATGAATGAATGAATGGATGGATGGATGTACTGAAGGTGTTGTGTGAGGGGGAGGGGGGGTCTGATAGCATTAATGTTCAAATCCGGATTAAATGTCAAGATAATGTCTCATGTGAGCTGTGTTTATTCCCAGAGGAGACCGCGGCAGGGGCCGGGGAGGCCGCTTCGGGTCCCGTGGAGGACTGGTGCAGGGGTAAGTTACACCGAGCTGCTGTTTACCTGAAGCCAAATGATCCCTCCAGCACTCTGGGTGATCTGATCTCTACGAGGCTCTACATGTCTGAAGAAGATAAACATCCCGTGTGCTCCACATGTCTAATCATTCCGTGTAGTATAGTGTAATGTTTCTGCTGATGTCCACCCCCACAAAGATGATGAAATACGTGCAAATTGACTTTTGCTATATGCAGCCCTGAAGTTAGTATCTGATTCGACTGTTGGGAAGAGTGATAGAAACAAGGTCCTGATCCAGAACCACTACACGTTGACCTGTGAGGTCTGGTTTAGGTTATCACAGTGAGACTACAGACTCTTTCAACGTCGTTTCAGAATTTTGAGACCTATACTCTATTTGTAAAAATGAGGGTAAGGGTGTTTTTTACCTTTTTTCTTCAACCTAAAGACCTCATTGGACCAGGTCCTGATGAAAAACCCCAGTACCTACGCTTGTCACAAGTGTCAGACATTATTATAGAGAGTGGGGATGTACATTTCAAGTATTTTCCGTGATCGATCTTTGGAAATGTTACCGATCAATTATCGATTAATCATTTTTTTAAAAATATTTTTTCCATGTCAAAAACAAATGTGTTTTTTCCCCTGAATCAAAATTTCCTTCACTACACAATATATACATCTGAGGGTATTGAATAGCTATGGATCGTATTGAGGTGTTCAAAACGTTAAACACGCTGAATATCAACGTGTGGAGCAGGCTTTTAATCTCCGTGGACATACACTGCGTGCACAATTATTAAGTAAGTTGCATTTTTTTGAATATTTTAAAAACTATATCAACAGTGGTTTTCAAATTTGTCAAGAAGTCAGATAGTGTATATATGTCCTTAAACTGTGTGGTTAAAATGATGCTTTTCAAAGTACGTTGGTTGTATTTTTAAATAAATGCAGAATCTGCAGAAATGAGCGTGCCAAACTATTATGCAAGTTGGTGATAAGAGCATATAACTTGTAAAAATTAAAAACTAGGCACCATTTAAAATTTTCTATTGATTGAAAATAATAATATTTACTACAACTGTTTTCAAACTTCAACAAAAACAATAGTTTTATTTACATTTGTATACAAAATAAAACTGTTAATGTCTTTGAAACATTTCAAATCTAAAGTGTTTCTCTAATGTCCAATATACCCTCCTTTTCTTTCAGTGAGGGTCAGAGGTCACTGGTAAGCTGATGTAGTGAGTTTTCTGATGACTTCTCTGCTGACTCTGTGAGCTGTACCTTGTATGGCTTTCCAAAGATGCTCTTTGAGCTGTATTTCTTGCCATTACTGTAAATTATCTTCTTCCGTATTGACCACAAGTTCTCAGTTGGGTTGAAATCAAATGGAGACAGACGGTTGTATTTTCAGCAGAGAAGTCATCAGAAACCTCACTTAATCTGTTTACCAGTGACCTCTGACCCTCACTGAAAGAAAAGGAGGTTATATTGGACATTTGAGAAACACTTTAGATTTGAAATGTTTCAAAGACTGTAACTGTTTTATTTTGTACACAAATGTAAAGAAAACTGTTGTTTTTGTTGAAGTTTGAAAACAGTTGTAGTAAATATTATTTTCAATCAACAGAACGTTTAAAATGGTGCCTAGTTTTTAATTTTTACAAGTTATATGCTCTTATCACCAACTTGCATAATAATTTGGCCCGCTCATTTCTGCAGATTCTGCATTTATTTAAAAATACAACCAACGTACTTTGAAAAGCATCATTTTAACCACACAGTTGAAGAAATATATTCACTATCTGACTTCTTGACAAATTTGAAAACCACTGTTGATATAGTTCAACATATTCACAAAAATGCAACTTACCTAATAATTGTGCACGTAGTGTATAGTCATAAAAGTGAAGGCACAGACTTCAACAAGAGAACTGAACTGAAACATAGTCCAGTTTTCTGTCTACTCGTTCTAATTGAGAAAAATAATCATTTGAATGTGGTCAGGTGTCAGCCGGGAGCGCATAATGCCGTGTCATAATCAGTCCGGCGGCGGAGGAAAAAAACGCTTGTGGAGACCTGTCACTCAGCCGCAGCCCCCAGCTGAGTGTCTCCACTGTGAGCAACACCTTCAGTCAGTTGAATCACATCGAAACATGCTTTAAACTTAAAACACCTCCTTGATAGCTGAACGGAATACGAGACCACATGATGTTTGTTCCACGTGATAGAAAACCGAAACAAAACATGTCTTCGAGTAAGTTCTTAATATTCAATTAATTGATTGTCGATTAATTGTTGACATCCCTAATAGAGAGGCTTCTGACTTTTTTTAACAATGTTTAAGATTTGTAAAACCTCTGTCATTTGTCCTTTTAAAAAAGGACGGTTTCTAAGCTTTTTTCACATCTTAGTTTAAAGATGCCTCAGACTCTTTTAAACACAGTGTCAGATTCTTATAGCCTTTATTTTAAATTTGAAATGCATGAAAGGGGGACTGCTTCACCTCTTTTTTTCCACCTAGATCACCTTAGACCAGGTCATGATCCAGAACCACAACATTTAGATATGTCAAATCTGGACTACATTTTCCTAGAAAGACTATGGACTCTTTACAGCACAGTTTAAGTAACATGGATCTGGATCCAGAACCAGGTCTTAGGAGGTGAGAGATGACCAAAAGCTATGAAAGAGAATAAAGGCTTCATGAATCTGAGCTGTTATAAAGAGACCGTAGTCCCTCTGGAATAATCTAGTTCAGAACTGAGGAGTCTGTGTTGACAGGTTTTGGGTCAGAACCCTGTCATCTTAACTTTACTTGTAACCTCTAAATCAGAAACTGAAAATGATGCTCACTTCAGCATCTTTATTTTTTATAGGTTTATTAAACAGTTTTTGTATTTTATTGCTCTTGTACTGATTATTTTTTCCTCCAGTCTGAACTTGAAGTGTTGTCAGCCTTTCGAAGCACCTTTTGATAGCGCTGAGTTGTTCTAATAATTTTGAGTGTTTAGATAATTTAGTTGTTGTAGCAGTCATCTCTTATGCTTTATGTTAACACCAGATGTTCCCTCGTGTTGAAATGACTCTCACAAAAACAGCGTGCTAATATTTTTCGTTCCTGTGCAGGTATCGTCCGTTTGTCCCACACATCCCATTTGACTTCTATGTGGTGAGTAAAAAAACAGGAGCTTCAACAGCTGAAATGTGATGTCATAGCTGAGGTTAGACCAAAGAGTAACCTAACACCTGGATGGCATCAATCAATCAATATTCATTTTATATAGCGCCAAATCACAACAAGTTTTACCTCAAGACGCTTTTACAAACAGAGCAGGTCTCGACCATACTCTATTTTCATTACTAACAAAGACCCAACAAAAGAAAGAGGGCTAGAGGAAATTATGCGAGAGAGAGAGAGCGATGATGGTGATGAGACGGATAGTAGTAGTTGTTGCCGTTGGAGTCTGGGACATCAGGTGCGGCAGGCCGTCTATGGCAGCGACTCAGAAGAACCTACGAGACAAGGGAGCTCAGAGACTCCAGAAAGGGGACAGGAAATAGGTGATTGGGGGAGAGGGGGGAAGATAGGATCCCAGTCTGTCAGTTCCCCAGGCAGTCTACGCCTATAGCAGCTTAACTAAGAGCTGGTCAAAGCCTGAGCCAGCTCTAACTAGCATCAGTCCTGGATGTGGTCTATGTAGTCAGAGGTTTTCTGTTAACTTCGGTCATCCAGCAGTGATGTCGGTCGGTAATGATCCTGTCCAAACCTCAGGAATATTACACGTTTCCAGAATCTGTCAAAGGGGAATTAATTTATTCTTTTGTTTTCTGGTGTCTTCATTTTAACTAAAACAGCTTTTTGCATCACTGTTCAAAGACACCAGACTACACTGATTACAACATTTGACCTCACAGACACAGGAGTCACTGAAAAGGCTGCTGCCACCATCTTTATGTGTGTTAGTGTCATCACTTTAAAACGGTCAGTTTGGATCAAATGGGAAAACACTTTCAGTCTTAGCAGCAGGAGAACAGCTTGTGTTTTGAAGGGTAGAATCCCTGTTTTTGTCTGTGGAGTCTGGTGGCTTCAAAGAGTCTGGTTAATAGAAGGCGTCTTTAAAAGCGTGTAGCACTTTTAATGGAAGCGCTCTGATGGGGAGCATTTGTGCACATAAATGATGTGAAACCATTACAGCTCTGTTCACAGATGCTACCTTAATGAAGGGACTGAAGATCTCTATTGAGGGCTGCAATATGACCAGACTTCCTCTCAAAGCTTCCTGTATAGAGATATGATTTATTGGGATTCATGTGCCGAAGAAAACATTCCCATTATCAGTCTACCACAGAAGTCCTCCAGCTAGGTTCGACTCATACTGACTGTAGTGGCTATTTGACTTTATCAACTTTACAAAACAAATCTCAAATCAAAACTGGCTACAGGGCCCAGGGAGAGTGGATCGTACATGGGGTCCAAAGATTGCCAAGGATGTAGTTTCTTTGGTGGTTGATTGCTTCTTTCAAACAATAGGGAGCTTCTTTGTGCTTTCATCAAACTTAATCCTATAATCTCCTTAAATGAAATAACAATACATTAATTGATTTAAAGTAAAAATAATGAAATACATGAAACAATTTAAGTAGCTCCAACACTGACTTTGTCTTTTGTTCATGACAGTGTGAGATGGCCTTCCCCAGAGTGAAGCCTGCACCCGATGAGACGGCTTTCAGCGAGTGTCTGCTGAAGAGAAACCAGGACCTGAGCCCCACACCTGCAGAGCAGGTCAGTCCTCACAACACACAACAACTGGATTACAATCAGCGCCACAGTTACACTCATTGACTAAAACTCTGTTTGTTTCTCTTCCTCCTCATTTAGTCTTCCATCTTGTCCCTGGTCACAAAGATCAATAACGTCATCGACAACCTGATCGTCGCTCCAGGAAACTTTGAAGTGGTGAGGAGTTGACATTATGCCTGCTTTCTCTGACATCACGAATGACTCAGTAAAGTTGTGCACGACACTTTTTCTGTTGTTATATGTGAAAAAAACACTATCTGCTGCAGTATTTTTTAGAAAAACATATGAACTTTGCATAAAGAATCTGAACTTAACCTGAACAGCTGTGGGTAAACGTGGTGGTCGGGTCCAATCTATGACTCCAGCAGTAAAGAGATGGCTACTCAAAGCCACTGTAAGGGGTTTTAGCTGGTTATGAAACAGACTGAAATTTGTGGTGATGCCTTGGTACGAGCTACCAACGCAAACAAGATTTGATGCCTTTAACTATTGCTGAGGGATAGATGTCAAACAAAGTGATTAACAACTGCATCAGATAAGAGGTACATTTGACTTCTACTAAAGCAGTAGTGCATGTTTTGTTATATATCACCTCTTCCACGTCCATAAGACGGGATCAGCAAAGAGATGATGGGTATCACTTTGTCCTTAACTAACACAAACTAAAAGTTCCTCACAGAAGCTTTAATAATGTTAGAACGTACACAGCAGTAAAGTTGTAATTTGGTCTCTTCACAGCAAATTGAAGAGGTGCGTCAGGTGGGCTCCTACAAGAAGGGAACCATGACAACAGGACACAACGTTGCTGACCTGGTCGTGATCCTGAAGATTCTCCCAACATGTGAGTGATACATCACGTCGTTTTGTGTTTACACTGAATTTGAATAACATTTTGCTCTATTTGCACGTATTTGAACGCTGGAATATTCTGTGTTTACTCGCTTGATTCGCTCAGATCAAATCGTGTGTAAGCGAGTAACTGAAGATGCTAATTGGGGCCGTGTTAACTTCCTAGTACAGCTGATAGCTGGAATCAAGACGACAGGTTTTCACAACTCACAAGATGATCTGACGTCCTCACTCACTTTCCTACAGGGAGCTTTTTTTTATATTCCTGATTCTATTAAAAAATAAGAACAAGGTGTTGTTGTACAGTTCGGGGTAGCCGCACACAGACATTATACATTTTTTCCTGAACCTCCGCTGATCTGTTCTTTACATCTAACATCACCGGAGGATCTGAACGCTGATTAGCCATTGCTGCACAAATGGTTCGCTCTAGATCAGATGTTTCAACTTTTGTGAAAAAAGTGAATGAAGCGAGTAGAGCGGTGAACTAGTTGCACGTTTTCATTCACGTCACCCGACATGCGTCTAATCACGTCTTTAGATTGACTTCACATGTAGTTCACTCAAGAATTTTATTCACGTCTGGTGTGAGCCAAGCGGCAAACTCCGGTCTCAAATATGAAGCCCATGCTGAAGTGTTATAAACTGCAGTTCATCAAGAATCCACTTGAGGCTGGCTGCAGAAACACTGGAAACCACATACACACCCATTCACAAAAGATGATATTTACAGCAGAATTAAACATGTTTACAGCCTGGTTCATAAAACGGCTCCGGTCTGAAGAGCTAATTTTATCTATCGGCACACATTATGCTGCACACACGGGGTGAATTTTTTTATAACGCGATGGCTCAGAAGATATTAAGATTATGATTTTCGGCCATTTAAGGACATGACTGACAGACGGGAACACTGTAGCTGTCGGCTAGGAGGCTCAAACACCGCCTCTTTACGTCACTAAGTTTGGTTGTGTTAAGTGTTACCAGTATGGCTCCCATGGATGATTGGCTTCAAAACAGCGCTTCAGATTCAGATGGGTGACGTCACGGATACTACATCCATTATTTATACTGTCTATGGATCCAACACCTACACCTCAAACATTATAATGATGTTATCGTTTCAGATCGGTGGAATAAATTAAATTTCCGCTTTTAAAACTGAATTGATAACAGTTCTGCTCTACATGAATTGAGGTCTATTACATCAGCCAGCCTGCAGAGAAACATTTGAGTAGGTCATTAAGAGGAGCGCGCCCTGTCAGTGTTGATTTACAGGCCAAGGTATAAGGTTAACAGACTAATAAATACTCAGTCTAACCCACTGGGAGCTCCAATCAGAGCCTTTTGTAATTTAACTCTGAGATGTGTAATGATCATGTTTATTCTCTTCTACAGTGGAGGCTGTCGCTGCTCTGGGCAACAAAGTTGTGGAGACTCTTCGCACTCAGGATCCGACTGAAGGTAGATACATGAGGGACTAAGACCTTGCTTGCACGAGAACCCCAACACAGAAAAGTCTTTCCTTTGTGTTTTAAAAAAAGTCTGTCACATGACATTGTTGTGAAAACAATCTGTGTATGTAGGTTTGTCTGAAGGTGTTTGTTGATTGAAACTGATTGTTGATCATCACTATGACCCAGAGCCGACATGACAGCTCTAATATAGTGTGTGTGTGTGTGTGTGTATCTGACTGTGTATGTGTGTGTGCTGTTTTCAGTTCTCTCCATGCTGACAAATGAGACGGGCTTTGAGATCAGTTCAGCCGATGCTACAGTGAAGATCCTCATCACCACGGTCCCCCCAAACCTGCGCAAGCTGGACCCTGAGCTACACTGTGAGAGCTCACACAAGTACACAAAGACATTTTGCGACATGTGACCCACCATTTCAACCTGAAAAATGTTTCTTTCTCTGAATCAAATGCTGAACATCACAAAACTAAAGGTTCATAAAATCTGCTCTTCAGCCCGTCACCTTGTGTTTTCAAATCCTGATGTGTAGATCAAAGGATCCCCAAGTGTTCAGGTTCCAGAGACAATGTGTTTAAAACTTAAGATAATGTTTGGTAAATGTGTTGTAGTAATAATGTGCATGAAGTCTGTCACACATCCTCTGTGTTTATAAGTCAGTGAGTGAACACAAGAGGACCCAGTCTGCTGGTTTTGACTCAAAGTGGAATATTTGTGTTGATTGATTCCGTCTTGTTTCTTTTTCAGTGGACATTAAAGTTCTGCAGAGCGCCCTCGCTGCCATCCGTCACGCCCGCTGGTTTGAGGAGAACGCCTCCCAGTCAACGTGAGGAAGACTCTTCTCTCTCTCTTTCCTCTTCCTCTTGTTATTCAAGCAGCGATTCTTTCAGCTAACCCAACTCACTTGAATTTGTTGATCCTGTTCAGTGTCAAAGTGCTGATCCGCCTGCTGAAGGACCTGAGGCTGCGTTTCCCCGGATTTGAACCTCTCACTCCCTGGATCCTGGACCTCCTGGTGAGACCACGAGTCTGCAGCTTCACACTCAGACCTATCACTGTGTGAAAATCCTGAGTTTCAAAGGGTTAAATATATGTGCAATGTGTTTCAGGGTCACTTTGCAGTGATGAACAACCCGTCCAGGCAGCCCCTGTCCCTGAACGTGGCGTACAGACGCTGCCTGCAGATGCTGGCTGCTGGTCTCTTCCTCCCCGGCTCTGTGGGAATCACCGACCCCTGTGAGAGCGGGAACTTCAGGGTGCACACAGTCATGACTCTGGAGCAGCAGGTAGGTCTGATGCTGAAACCTTTACTGCAGGACAAACAGGGAGCCGGATTAACCTGAGACGTCAGGTTCTGTTTCAGTGATGAGGGAGGCGATGGAGTCAGGACTCAGTGTGGACAGCAGGACCTTCTTATTTATAAAACCATCTTAGCCAGTTTGAGTGATTATTAAAGGGGCTCAATGAGCTTTTTTCAGACACATGACATGAGGAGAGGAGCAATAAACAGATCACAAAGGGGATGAAGAAAGAAAATAGAGACTACAATCATCAGTTGAATATTCTGTCTGAACGAAGTGATGCCTTCAACCCTCATTTGTTCTATTTGTGTGTTTCTGCAGGACATGGTGTGTTTCACAGCTCAGACTCTGGTCAGGGTTCTGTCTCATGGAGGTTACAGGAAGATCCTTGGCCTGGAGGGAGACGCCAGCTGTAAGATGATTTAACTCTTTAATAACAGCCATTATTATTATTATTGTTGCTTTATTTGTTTCAAACTTTTTTGACAAGGAAATACCTTTTGAGATAAAAAATCTCATACAGCAATGATTACAGGGAAGAATAGAGAGCTGACGTCAGAGGAGATGGAATACACGGCTGATGTGCTTCGATCCCGGAAGTGCTGTAAATGCAGGAAATACAATGCCGCTGAGCAGAAAAGTCACATGGCTTGCAGTCCGCTTTTAAAAACAGACCGGCTCTTTCAGACACAAATCCTCATGCAGCAGGTTCCGGCCTGTAGAAGCAGTGTACCTAAAACTAAAGTTAAGAACTAACTCATAGATCAGGACATGTCAGTGATTCAGTCTTTGTCTGGATGATGCAGGCCAGCCAGCTCGAGCGTACAGGGAGTAGTGGTGGGCAATATGAGCCAATAAATATATCTTGTTTTTTTTTGTTTTTTTCTTATTTCGCGATAATGATAATTATCTCACTATTAAATTATGACGGGAGACTCCTGCATATTTCCTCCATGTGAGACCATTTTGTGTTTTGGTTGCCACTGAGTCACATGGCTGAATCCTGTCTGCTGGTTGGCTTCCGAGGCATGCATTCGGCAAATGAGGACTTTCAGAGGGGGGAGAGGGGTTTCTTAGGGACTTTCATGCAGCTCTCATTTGCCGTCTTTGCACCGTCCGTTTGTTTTCTTTTGAGACAGTAATACTCGATAATGTAAAATTTAACATCGTTAAAGCAACATTTACGATACTATCGTAGGCGATATATATTGCCCACCACTAACAGGGAGCTGTAAGATTTGTAATAAACCTCAGAGCTCCATGAGGAACAGCATCCAGAGAGGGAGGAAGAAGAAGAAGCATGTGTATATAAAACATCACTACAGTCAGTCAGAAAAGTAGCAGCAACAAGTCTTTTCTCTGCAGCCAGAGGAAAATATAACATTTCTGAAATAAAGCTCAGCTGCAAATTCAACTTTGTTACAACTATTGCCATGTGAAAGAATCTTTGAAGACTTCTCATGCCCTCATGTTTGTCAGTTTAAATCATATTTTATCTGTTGAGGTCTCGAAAGACTCCCTCTGCATCTTGAAACCTAAAGACATGTTTGACATGTGTTTGTTGTTAGACCTGGCGACAGAGATGTCCACGTGGGACGGTGTCATCGTCACCCCGTCAGAAAAAGCCTACGAGAAACCCCCAGAGAGGAAGGAGGAGGAAGACGAGGCTCTGGAGGAGGGCGGGGATGAAGGGGACGAGAGCATGGAGACCCAGGAATGATAAAGTCTAGCTCAGGTAAGAGCAGCTGACACACTGGTACGGGGATCCATCAGATCTTTGAACTCTGCTCTTTTATTTGGGATAAAACCGAACAAACCTGGAACAGGTTTTTAGGCTGTAGCCACATCCACATGTTTCTTTTTAAAACCTCTTCTAAATGACACCAGCTGTTTTCAAACATGTCTGCAGTGTGTCTGAATTAATGCCTGTCCATTAACACGCCTGAAAACAGATCACATGACCGCCAACAGCGAATGAAATGAACAAATCATATAAGGTGCTTTTGACCAGAAATACCAGGAACTTTTAGTTCTGGGATCTACTCTTTTAAAGAGCTAAATGGATCCTGCGACCCATTGTTGTCTATGTTTCCACAAGGCCTTAAGTCCCGTGAAGATTATGCACTGTGGGCACTCTACCAATCAGAAACATTCAGTGTTGCAGGCCCTGCTCCCCAAAATTCCCTGACCTTTGGAAAGTACTACACCCACGAGATGGGACTTTTCAGGAGGAGATTAACTACCCCAGAACTAAATTTAGACGCTGGTTCCTGCTGTCAAAGAGCAAATAGTTCCTTTTAAAAGGTCCCTAGTTCCTGTGGTCGAAAAGCACCTTTTGATATATATTTCTTTTCATGAACCCTTTTTGTACGTCAGCGTATCAGGGTCAAGGTTTTTAGAGGCCGTGAACTCTTCATCATTGTGGACAGTTCTGTTCTAGTGATGTCCCAAAACTAAAGCCCTGACGTGGGGATGAAGCCTGAAGAAACTAGATTTCGGGACTCTCTTTGCTCCAGCTTAGAAGGACCCTCACTGGAACCTTGAGTCCACAGTCCAGATGTAAATACACGTTTAATGTCCGAACACGAGCAGCCATCTTTGAATAACAGGGACCGGTTGTTCAAAAGTATTCTGATGAGATAAAAGCAGATGGGATTAGACAGGAAGTCTGGTGTTCAAAAGACAAAAGGATTCGGAAATGAGATCAGATCGAGTAACCCGGATTCAAACCTCCAGTTTGTGCTGTTGAAACTTTTGAGTAGGATTGATCCTCAAGGTCAGGATTATCTTGATCCCAGCAGAGGGCTGGATTCAGACTGGATTACAGGAACCAAATGTAATTAAACTTCCATATTAATCCAACAAAACATTTTTACACTGATGTTGGTACGTTAAACGATCCACAAGTTAACCTCAGTTTATAAAATATTAAACTTAAAGCAGTCATGAGGATCTTTTGAGAGTTTAATTCCTGATCAGGCTGATTGAATCCAGGTCTTCCTTGAAACATCAGAAAAAGAGTGATACTGGATTATCTGATCCTGGATTTTTAAAAGTGTTTTTCCAAATCTGGATTAATCTGATTTAATTAAAACGTTTGAATAACTGGGCCCTGAGTATCAGATCTAAACATTAACCTTGAGACATACAAAAAGCAGGAACAACACTGAAGTCTATCAATCCCCCAGCTCTGACCACGCTCTCTGTAAACTCACCTGAGCTTCTCTTACTGACAGTGACATCCAGGTGTTCAGTCCACTCTCCCTCTGCTCTTCCTCCACAGGGACTGCTGTTAGCTTATTTAAGGAGCCGGGCCGTGGTGTGATAACCAGCAGAAGAAGAAGTGTCTCTCCTCACAGCTCTCTGATGCGTCCACAGTCAGTTTTTATTGTTTGGTTTTTATTTCTTTGTAACAGTCACATCCTTTTATTAAACTTTTTTTTAAGTTAGCCTGAGTCTTGTTTGTGTTCAAGATCAAACATCCACACACATCCTCTTACTTTCAGGCAGCAGAAAACAAACCTAGGCCAACGACTCTGCTTTCAGCTGGTAGGTTTTTTTAGTTTTCCTCCGTGTCGCTGTCGCTGTCGCTCGTTTAAGATGCGTTTACATTCTGCTCCGAACGTCTTTAAGCCCTGCCTACCTCTCACCTTGCGACACGATTGGCTGTTCAATGCCGTCTTCTTCTTCTGTCTAATGTTGAGTGGCAACTAGTGTTTTGGGCCCCTTTCCTTTTTAGTGGTTGGGCGGTGTAATTACATGTTTCTTTATATCTTATTTTCATCAAAAATGTGTTATATTTATATTGAGCAAACTTAAAGGTGACATATCATGCAAAATCGACCTTTTAATGGTTCTCTACCTGAAATATGTGTCCCTGGCATGTCTACAAACCCCCCAAGAATGAAAAAAATCCATTCTGCCCCTGTTCTGATTTCTCCACCTTTCTGTAAATGTGTGTGAAACGAGCCGTTTCAGACTTCCGTGTTTTTGTTACGTCACAACAATATCCGGTCTGTCACGGAGTCAGAGCTCGGAGCTTGTTCAGCCCATAGACTGTATAAAATACAACTCAACTCCTCCTCAGTTTTTCATTCCCTGCACACGTGTGCTAACAAGGAGCTTAGGAGGGAGGCATGCTAGTTGTAGGCTGTCTTAGTAAACAAAAGGTCGGTTTTACTCCCCACGTCTGCAGATTTAAAGATCTAGTGGATGATTTTTATTTGTCATGGAAAAGTGCTAGCGCTAGTTAGCATAGCCACATAGCTACATGTTGTTAGCTGTGTACAAAGACACACGTCGACATACTGACAAATAAAACAACAAGAAACACTAAATCTGTGACCAATCGTTCAGAAAGGTCCTGCTGCAGGCGCCTCTCCATCAGGATCAGATTCAGAGGGTTGAAGTAACGCAGGTCTGTGAGCAGCCGTGTATATTCAGCCAACATGTAAACATTAGATCAACGTGCTGGAGAGCCGAGGCCACATCCACTTCCCGAGGGGGCGTGGTCGGAGGGAAAACAGAGTGTTCTGAGCAGGGCTGAAAAAGAGGGTTTACAGGCATGCCAAAGTCTGACTTCAATGTGTTTTTTTGAGCATAAACTTTAAAGACATGTTTTGGGGACCTCTTAGACCAATATATTTTGATGAAAAAGAGCGTAATATGTCACCTTTAAATCACGATAATTATCATTATCGAATTATCGCCCAGCCCTACCTAGAAACATGTTAATGTACTCTGAAATACAGCAGAGGGGTATACTACAAAATGAGTTCAACATATCCCAGACATCTTCTCCTGATCCGGCTTCACTGAACCTGACAAAGGAGATCACGCTAAACTGTCACACGAAGCTGGTCATCAACATGACGTGTCAATCTAGAGTTACCCTGAGTGCACTCACATAATCGGGGCGGAGGATGCAACATGTGACCAATCACAAACACAGACAGTCTGCTGTCTATCGACATATTTTCAAATGTAGAGCTCTGACAGTTTTAGACTTAATATTTCAGCTGCAGCCCTGATGGTGTCAAACTGAGCGCTGTGGTTAAAGAACTAATGATAATTAAAACATGATTCAAAGTGATAAGCATGCACAGTTTTATATTTAATTCAGTACAACAACTTCTCCTGAGTAACCTTTGTTAGACTCTGTTTAAGTATGACGTCAGGAAAGATAATCAATAACTGTCATCAGTATTTATTATGTAAAATCATACAGGTAGACAAAGTGTCCTGCCCGTCTCTCCCCCCTCACGATCAGCATACAGAGATCTGTGATCAAACGAGCTGGTCAGTAAGTTTTCTCCAATCATAACCTGCCCTGGACCAGGTTAGGAGTTCAGCATTAGTGACCATGATGATCTACCCAGAAAAGGAGTGAACCCCCGACTGAAAATCCCCTCAACCCTGAAGTTACCTGGATAACATAACGTAGTGTACCCCCTCAGGTATGTAATGATGACAGAGGATGTGTTTGACTGTAGTAGTCCATGAAACATGTTTTATTTATTGAATGTTAACTGGCATTAGACAATCATCTCAAGCTCCAACAGAAACACAGATACAGTAATGAACATGTTTAATATTTTAAGTATTTCCTCTGATCCTGATTATTTATGATGCAATAATCAAAACTAATCTCTCACTGTCTCAGTAAAACGATGGATTACAGCCATTAGTGAGCAGTGCAGGGTTATAGAAGAGATTCAACAGTTCCGAAACTTAGAGCATAAAAATGTTGAAAACACAAACTCAGTGGGTGAAAACAATGTGGTCCACATTGACCACTGCTGCATAGGGTCAATGCAGAAGTATAAACCAGTCTTTGTGGTTAGTTATATCATTACTCTCTCTGCTCCAGTGTTTTCTTAATCTTATCACAGCTACAAAGGTGGCTGTGAGGGACCTGGCGTGCTCCTGTCATCAGAGTCAATGGCGTGTTGGAGCCTTAACTGAATGTTAATGCCCGACTCTTCACATGACAAGAGAGAGCGCGCACACCACAGCTTCACTGACAACTTAATGTCTTGTGCACAAATAAGAGTCATCGCCTTTGTAGGACTTCAGGGGCTCTGTATTTATCACATGATCTTAACATGTAAGACACGCTGATAACTGTCATGGTTTATAAGCCGTGTAGAGAAGAGCTCATTAGCATGCAGTGACTTCACATCCAGTAGAAGCGTTGGCTGGAGAGTGGCTAGAAGCTGCTTTGTTGTATTACACTAAATTCAAGAGGCATAAATCTGCGGTGAACACCATCAGTGGGGGGTTGACGGTTCTTCTCTGTGTCGGGATCAAAGTTTCACTTAAGTTCAGCATCCACCCAGCATGCAGCTCCCACAGAGGACTGACTACCATTAGTTGAGTTTGTATGATCCACATTCTTCCTGTTAAGAACAGATTTCACCTCAGGACTCAAAGCTGCAGGATGACGTTCTGGGATTTTTCTGGTCCTCATCATAAAAACCTGTAAAAGTTAACGATGTGACCAGAGTGCGTTATCAGTACCCGTCATCATTTAACCATCAGTGTGAGACTCTGATCACAGCCTCCTCCTCCTCCTCCACCTCCTCCTCCTCCTCCTCATGTGTGAGTCTGTGTTTACGGTTTGAGTTTGAGCCACGGGTGGATCATGGTGAGGATGCCGAGGATGGAAGAGGTCAGTCCACAGAACCCCACAAACCCGGATCCCGTGGGGTAAATCCCGAGCCGGTCCAGAGGGATGAAGATGTCACAGCTGTTCTTCAGCAGGTCGAGCAGCAGCGGCGGGTTGCTGTACAGCACCGTCACCAGCAGGTGGAGCTGTCTGCGGAGCCCGGCCAATATGACAGGTGGAGGAGCGGAGAGGCCGACAGGTGAGGAGGAGGGGGAGGACAGGTGGTCAGCGTGCAGAGCGGCAGTGCTGGTGTGAGGAGAGGGGGGGTGTTTGGAGGCTCTGTAACGGTCCTCACAATCGATGAGGAGGCGGAGCTCGTACAGGTCTCGGGTCAGGTTCAGGATCAGAGCAAACAGGTAATATCTGCAGGGGTCAAACACATCATTTATGAATGTTGATTAAAGGTTTTCTGATAAACGTCTTCATTTTAGCTGCACAGAGATAAAACGTGGTCGGGTTTTTCTGCATGTAGAATCTTTCAAGGTTTGTAGCCTCTCTTCATATTAATCTGGGACTCAGTAAAACCCTCTCATCCACCAAAAGAGGGTTTCTGTTTATTACCGAAGAATACTTCAAAAGCTCTTCCTCACCTGAAGGATCTCTGACTCCACTTCTTCTGGTCCAGTTGTGAGATGATTCCCGTTTTCCCCGCCCACAGGATGTTATCACAGGCGAAGTACATGGCTCTGTTGAGGTGGCTGATGGTCAGGCAGAGTCTCAGCACGCTGTCAGACAGGTGGATCGCCCTCTTAGCAGACTCCAGAGCCTCCACCGAGTTCCCCAGACGCAGCACTGTGAGACACAAACACACGTCAGTGACGGCCTCCAGCTTCTGAGGGTCCGGATAGGATCTCAAACTTGGTGCTTCACTCACGCTTCCTGGTCAGGCTCATGTGCGCCTCCAGCTGAGTGATGGTTTTATGAAGCTCAGCTGCTGCTCCGCCTCTCTGCAGAGTGTATCCCAGCAGAGTGCACGCATACTGAGCAGCCCTGTGAGAGTAGAACACACACACAGGATCATTACACTGACCTCCAAGAGGAAACATGAGCAAGGGAGATACATCAATCATCAACTGACTGAAGACCAGTCCTTATCTTTGAGAGTATCTCTACAAAGGCTACAAATACAAATCTGTGCTGGGGCATCACTTTTTTTTATAAACTGACATAATCTAAATAAAACTGATTGATGGATTTTGAAGCACCAGACTCAGCCAAAAAGAAAAAATGTCAGGTAGTTTTGTGGTTATTTAAAGTTTGTCAACCACTAAGAGCTTAAAAGTTTACTTTTACGCTTTCTTTTGTCACAATCAAAGAAGTTTTGGTTTGTCTGTTAAATAATTTATTGAATGTTTTCATCATCCATCCATCTTCCTCGGCTTATTCGGGTCCTGGTCGCAGGGGCGGCAGTCTCAACAGGGAAGCCCAGACACTCCTCTCCCCGGCCACTTCCACCAGCTCTTCTGGGAGGATACCGAGGCGCTCCCAGACCAGCTGAGAGATGGAATCTCGCCTGCATGACCTGGGTCTTCTGCTCTACTTTGAGCCTCTCCAGGATCTCTGCGCTCCTGACCCTCTCTACGGCTGAGCCCAGACACCCTGCGGAGAAAGCTCATTCCGGCCACTTGTATTCGTGACCTTGTTCTTTCGGTCACAACCCACCCTCGTGACCATAGGTGAGGGTTGGAACATAGATTGACCGGTAAATTGAGAGCGTCCGCATCACTGCAGACGTTGCCCTGATCCATCTGTCAATCTCGTGCTCCCTCTTCCCCTCACTCGTGAACAAGACCCGAGATACTTAAACTCCTCAGACTTGGGGGAACTGATCCTCATCCCTGCTGCTTCATTCAGATATACAAATATATCAGTGTCTACAGTAGTTGTTTACGTTTACTGCCGGTATATCTATTGCAGTTTGAATAAACAGGAGGCAACTTGATGCATGCCCACATCCTGTAGCATCCTGTTTTGAATAACCATCGCCTGATCAAATAACGTAATGAAAAAGAATGATCAGAAGTCCTGTTTCAAGTCTGCTCGTCTAGAATCAAAGCTACTGGAAACTGTGACGGTTTATTAGAGTTATAATGTTCACATCTGCAGCCGTGAAGCTTCCAAACAAAATCAACCAGGATTATAATCAGGATTTAAGTGTTTCAGGGCTGACCGGGTCAGATTGGTTCAAGCAGAGTTGAGTAATGACTTAAAGTAAACATTAAAGGACATTACCCTGAACCAGAAAACACTGCTCCAATATCACCTGCACATATTAAACATGCAGTGTTTATTGAAGACCGTATGTGATCCTGCCATCAGAGACTCAGTCCAGTCCATAAGTAGTTTTTATAAGTTTTACAGCCTTTATGAGAACAATGCAAGCACTTACAAAGTTCCTGAACCAAAACGTCCCTGACTCTAAATGCTTCATTATCCCGCCTTAAATGAAGACATAACCTGCTCTGTGTCTGATCAGATGAATTTATGTTTTGATTTTTAATTGTATTTATTGAATTAATATAATGTTTTAAGGTTTTTGTTACACAACATGTTCTTAGTCTCGTGTGTCTCGACCCCAAATACACAACCTAGATAAAAAAAAACACTACACCAGGTAAAAACTAAACGAAAATGACACACCTTCAAAACATTAAAAATAACCATGAGTACCAAACAACAAAGAAACACGAAGAAATAAGTGTTGAAACCAAATAAAAACACCTTTATAACCACACAGCTCCGCGTGCAGCTCACCTGACGAGTTCATTAATAAAGTTCATAACAAACGTGTTATGTGATCTACTTATTTTATCAGGCGCACAGTGTGTTAGCTAACACAGAGCTTAGTGTTTTTGAATAATATTGTTATTGAATTATAATTCCTGCAGGTGTACCTGAGAACTCTCTCCTTAGCCTGGCTCTGAGAGTTAAACCGAACCCAGGACTCCATCCTCTCTTCTTCTTCTCCTCCTCGGCCTGTTAGGAAACTTAGCAGCTGCTCGCTAGTTAGCTAAACTAGCTGTCAACTTGCTCTCTGCGTGTGACAGCCACTGCTAACTAGTGCTTACCATGAAGCTTAATGCTACTATGCTAACGGTGATATGGGGCGATTTGATACCCAGCAGTTTGAGGGTCAGATCAGAGAAGGAAGTCCTCCAGTCTGTTTGTAACCTCGCTGTCACAACCACAACACAGCTTCTTCTTCGTTCTCTTTTGCTTAGTGTTTAGCGCCGTTGGAACGAACTTCATGTTTGAATACTGCCACCAACTGTACGGAGGGAGTACTGCAGCATAAATCTCGACCTCATATAAAGGCATGTTAAAATCACAGACATAGAATGTTTTATTATTTAATTTCTAGAATTTTTTGCATTCTAATATGTTTTTGAATGACAATCATATTATATTTATTTGATGTCACTTTTTTTTCAGTGACAGATTATTTTTTCGATTACATTTTTCGTTTTTTGAATGGTTTTTTTTAATGATTGGTTTCCCTCCCCTCCACGCCAAAATGGTGACAAAAAATTTAAACTGAAAAAACAATAATTTCTACATTATAAATTAAACGATAGATAGATAGATAGATAGATAGATAGATAGATAGATAGATAGATAGATAGATAGATAGATAGACATCTACATCCCACCCCATATGTAAAATTGAAAAACATACCAAAATTAAAATCAAACCTGAACAAAATTTAATATTGAAATGAAAAATATACACAAACAAAATCAAATCAAATCAAATTGAAAATTACAAAGTATAAATACACAAAGAAAAATCCAACCTGTACAAAAATTGAAATTAAACGCATTCACATTTAAAAGGACTTTGCATTCAGTAACTCTGAAACTGTGACAATTGGACATCCATTATTTACCGTACTGAACTGAATATAGGACAGCTTTTTTTTTTTCTTGAATAACATCTGAAAAGAGTGGGATTGTCCCATATTTGGTGTTCATTTATTGAATGAAAAATATCACAACAGCAGCTGGCCCTACTCCTGTGTAAGGTGGGTGACTGAGGTCAGCCGTCACTCACAACTACAGCAGCAGAGGGATGAAAGATGGAGAGACACAGTGATCGTCCAGAACAAAGTGACTGAAAAGTAGGCGGAACTATTCAAGAACAGAGGTGGAGTTATGATGCTGATTTTAAGGTCATGGTTATCAATGCAGCAGAGACATTAAACAGATGTCACTGAGCTGTAATACAGAGTCCAGGAGTGTAAGATCTGAAAGGCTGTCTTAAAATGTGCGCAAGTATGGCACCGAAAAAAAAACCCAGTCAAAGGAATGCAGATCATTAGAGATGTCATCCATCCAATGGACTGCAGGCTGTCTCAATTCTAGGTAATCAGAGCTACTGTGAGCAGCTTTTGGCTGACTGTGAAACACACTGAAACTCATACTGACGCCACTACATGAGTTAAAAACAACAGCAACAAAACTGAAAATGTCTGTGTGGTTATATTTCATGGCTGAAATTGCTGCTGGGAGAGTGTTGGTTTTGGACAAATTGATTTACAGCAGTAAAAGCAGTGCTCTGCCTTTTCCATTGCTGCCATACACAACATGTGATGCATTTCACCCTTATATTGAAATCAGTGACATTTTTAGGACATCAGCAAAAAGATAACAGGTGGTTTTGTCCACCAAAATCAATATAACCCAGATAAAACTAAATGTGACCATTAAATATGAAAAGGTATTGGAAACATTTTTATTGTAAAGTTGTTAAAAGCAACTACAAACCTTTAACTGAATGTGTTTTATTATTATTTTTGCTAATTGCAAAAACACTGAAAAACAATTATCTTGGGAGGATTATGCTGAACCTGACTCAGATTAATATTAAATTTGATTTTAAATGGAGGACATACCTTGAATTTTCAGTAAATAATTTGATACTACTTGCTGTACTCTATCCAGACAAATGGAAATACTTGAAAGGTACCTTTTTAAAAAAAATAGTAATCTCTGCTTGTAGATATTTTTTTATGTATTGCTTCTAATAACGCTCTTTACCTCGACAAACACTTCATTATCAGTCTTTCTGTTCATTTGATCTCAGAAGAAAATGAAAATTACATTTTTACCCATTCATTCAAATACTTCGGTCAGTATTTCATGGCTTTTCTTGTGCGTTATTATTTGTGTGATATTCTTATAAATTTCAGAGTTTTGTTGCTGTTGCATGTTTTTATCCGTGAATCTGTGCTCTGGAATAAAGTCGTATAAATGAGATGTTTTTTTGAAACCTGTGCCACATGCTGGACAAGAGCTCAAACTATCCAGTGAAGTAAAACAGGTAAATGTCTTCTGCTTAAGTAATTCTACATCAGCAGTTAGTGTAAATATGACAGTGCCATAAGTTTATTTTATTTTAATGTACAATCAACATTACAAGAGCAGCACATTTATACAAAAAATAACTACGAAATAAAAATAACAATATTCTAATTTAGCAAATTAAAGTTTTCTGTGTTATTTTCAGAATAGCTTCATTGTCTGGAAAAGCTTGTGACAGTATTTATGAATGGGATGATGTGACTGTATTTTTCTGTCAATGATTCTGAATGAAATGCACATTAAAACAGACTGAAGAAGTGAAGGGATCATTGGTGATGTATGGATGTGACACAATGTCTCTGTACAATTAATCTTTTGCTTGAATTGAATATCTAAATATCTGAGTTTTTCTTTTTTTAAGTTGCTCGTCCACTCTTTTTTTTCTTTGCCATAAATCTGGATTTGTTACATTACTACAAGCTCCTGAAGTCTGAAAGAGTAACATTTTATAACTTCTGCACACAAGATAATAACTTGCTCCTACAAGATAACTACATTGTGCACACAAGATATGAACTTGTGAGCAAAACTAATATACTCACAATATAATCATCTGATTTTCTTCACCTCGTGCTCCAAAGATAAAACATCATTCTGACGAAACAATATCTTGTGTACACAAGATATGAACTTGTGAGCACAAGATATTGTTTAATAATAATAATGAGCACAAAAGATCATTAACATGTTACCACAAAATAACCTGTTGGTCAATATAATGATCTTTTTTTATCTTGTGCAAGATATTACAAGATAGATACTTGTGCACACAAGGTGATGATATCATGTGCACAAGTTATGATCTGTAGTGCACAAGTTAACGTCATGTGTGCACAACATGTAAAATGTTACTTTTTGGGGCTCAGTGTCATTGTATGAGCTGGATCAACCATTGGAACCAAGGGCATTATTATAAGGAATACACATTTAAGTGCATGGAGTGCATTCCCCACTTATCAATGAAGTAACACATACAAGTCTGCAACATACCAAAATATCCAAGGGTACTACAAACTTTTTAAAGCACAAAAAAGTAACAAAAATGTATCTGAGGCAGTTCTGTTGATAAAGCAGGGACTTTTAAAAAAACGTCTTGTACCGTGTATTTAACGAAAAACCTCTTCAAAGCACTTTGAGAGCTCTGAACCTGGCGAACGTTTGGATTTGTGTAAAGATTTTACACGTGGGTATCATCCTCCAACAAAATCCTCCAGTGTTTTTTCTTTTGTACTTTTTTCTTTGCAAACAGACATTAAAGCAACTCATAAAGCATCTTTTTTTTTTTTTAGCAGAGAGGAGACTCGTCCTATTTCAAATGCAAGCGGGTTCAATTGATTCCACGGATCAAAGTATTTCTGTCATTTTACAGTGTTTTTATTACAAAGTGTTCTCATAGCGATACATAGTCTTCTGTTTTTTAGTTTCACAGAGGGGAAAACATGTTCAGGAACCAAAGTGTAGCGGAGACGTGATGTGTGGAAGCAGAACTTTGAGCAAAGATTGACTCAGTTGGACTGATAAATGCTTCTTCTGAGTGGTGTATCAGCAGATTCATCAAACATGGAGAACTCTTGGAGAAAAAAGGGTCAGATAAAAAATGAAAGAACTCTCAAAGGGTCATTAAGGAATAAATGTGCATTAACAGACCCAATAAAGAAGCATATTTGTGTGAGTCACAGGATGGCAATAAAAAAGACAAAGGCGTAAGAAAGTAAAAAATAAAAAACAGAAAATAATAATTTTTAATATTTCCAATTATTTTACACTTATCTGTATTTTATTTCGAGTCACAATTATTCATATTGTATTCAGTGTATTGATTGATTTATTTAATGCATATTAATGAGTCCATTTTTTTTCTGTATATTTGTAAAATTAAGAAATGATTCATTTTTATAATTATGCTTAAAGTTTTGGGGAAAGGCCCGTCCAATCAATGCTGTTTGACGCATTTGGGCTGGAAGAAACATCAAAATTAACAAGCTACAGAATGAGTCAAAACAAAAATATTTAAAAAAAAATAAACAAACAAAAAAATAAAAAATAAATTGCAAATACACAGAAAATAAAACTAGTATATGAGGATCCATGAAATAAATAGTTTTTTTTGCTTTATTTAAATATCATCAAAATAATACAGGAATAAATGAAGAAAAGATCATTTAAATGAAAATGCTCATTATTTAAAACAAATGATTCTGTTATTTGACTTTATCTCCAAATATATTTGATTATTTATTAATATTTTTGGTTTAATAAAGTTTTGTTCCAATTTAAATTGCCCTCTGTTTGTTTCATTTGATTTGTTTTTTTTAACCTGTTCTTTTAAGGATGCTCAAATGTAAAAAAAATAGCCCCATAAAGCTGTTAAATCAGGACCTCTGTGAACAAACTTAACTTTAAAAACATAAGTAACATCGCACCATCAAACTTCTGATTGAAGGTCAAATGTTAAAATCAGAGATGGAATCGTTGCTTCAAATGTTATGATTCCTGTGTATTTTATTTATAACAAACAGACAGTGTCAGCAAACAGAAGCCATGACGGAGGTGGTGTTAGTGATTGTAGAGAGGTCAGGTGATCTGGTGATGATGAAGACGATGAAAATGATGATGAAGATGTGAGAAAGCCTATCGAACAGTTCCCTGAATGCGGGCCGAGGAGAACAGATAAATATGACATCTATTAGTGTCGTCTATGCTAAGATTAAAATAGTGCCAAGCGTTCATATTTTACACTCACAAAGACTAAGGCAATAAATAACTGTACTCAGGTATAGTGAGTGTGTGTTCATATTTCTCTGACACACGGTGAGATCATCACAGATACCTGAGGGAAACACAGAAAACCATCAACAACCACAACATGAATCTTCATGTGAACAGACACGCGGTGTGTCTGCAGTACAGTCCAGTGTTGGTGCATCTACTGTTGACAACAAAAGGCACAAATATCACTAAATGCATAAATGTTAATGAAGTTTGTAAAGCAGCTGAACCACAAGTTTAACTGACGGAGACGCTCAGCATCCTGACTCCAAACACACAAACCCGTATGTACGTTTCTCCTCACCTGGATCTGAATCAACATAAATATAACAGCACCGACCCGTCTCATGGTGTCAGAGTAGAACGATAATAAATATAAATCGGTGGATAGAAAAACTACATGTTAAAGTTTGAAGAGGAGTCACAAGAGGGAGCAGGAATAAGAAATATAAAGAGAAATCAGACGGATCACAAGAACTCCTTGTGTTCATTGATATTCTGTTTGTATTTATTCATATATATTTTTTAAACTCATATTTTTCATGAAGTTCATCAATCTTTGATTTTTCTTATTCTTTTTATAAATGTATATTTTCATAAATCCTCATTAATTCATTTTGGTCCCTTTACCTTCCTAACATTCACCTCTGATGTTTTGTTTTTTGAACAATGAAATGTTTTTAAAAAGTCAGCTACCTCGGGCGTATAAAGTGAAACATGTTTCCAAAAGTGTAAATCACTGTATTCATGAAAGAGAATAAAAGTCTGTGTCCACTTGTCATTTTTGCCACTACTCATCGGTATTTTTAAAGTCCCGCCACTTCATCATTTTGATTGGTCAGTGATAGCAAACTGGCATTGACATGTTTTCAATCAGAGTGCTGAGGACAATGAACACTGAAAACCTAATGCTGTCAGTGGACACAGGCCCTTATGCTAATAGTTTTTTCTTTTTTATATACTTACTGATCTCTCTAACCCTTCATGTATTCTTCTTTTTGTTTTTACATTTATTTTCTTATTCTTTAAAGATTTATCCTTTATAATGGCATTCATCATAAAATGCTAACGAAGCTCCGGAGTTTGTATGACTTGAGTGAACCGCAAAGCTTCACAATAAAGCAACATTATGGGGGTTGCCTGACTGCTGTTGCCCTGACTGTTGAGTGTTACTGTGCGACTTTGGTGTCTTAAATAGTCGGTTTGATGTTACACGGCATTTTAGTGACATTTAAAAAATCAGCAAAGTAACCAGGCCAGGCAGCGGTACAGCTGCTACTCATATATTCTGAGGGGAAATAGAAATGAAGTTTTCAATGAAGTTTGGTGGCTTTACAGAGAGTGTTGTAACAGCTGTTGGTGGTTAAACATCATCTTCCTCTTAAATCTCTGGAGGGATCTTTTCTGTAATGCTGTCAGACACTGAGAATAACAATCTGAGCTGGTCAGGGACAAATGCAAGAACTGTTAGTGGACACACTATGATTGATTCAGAAGGATGTTGCAGCGATGCATTTCAAAGCTAATGAAATAAAAAGTGAATTTAACGTAGTGTTGGAGTCAGGATGCTTTCAGAGGGCTTTAGTGTTCAGTCCCTCACAGATCAACCTGTCAGTGATGACGTATGTGTGCGCTTCAGGCAGTAGAAAATGAAACTTCGCACTGTATCATGAGGTAATCTGGTTTTGGTGATTCACACCAACCATTTGGTTACATACAGGGTAGCACTGCTTCATTACAGAGAACAACAACACCACTTTAAAGCTAAATGTTTTTGGCTTTTTAGTCTTTTTGGTACAAAAATAATAATATAGCTCGAGCTGAGCGTAATAGGAGGCTAACCAGCTATCGATGCTAACAGTTTGATCAATAACAGTGAGGAGCACAGTACGAGCACAGAGATGATTAACACTGGTTTCCATAATAATCCAAACTTCTACATCAGTTCTGCTGCTGATTAATTACTGTCAGCATGTCTCAGAGGTAAGCAGTTATCTGTCTGGAGTGTTGAGTCGTGCATGATTTCTACGTGTGTGTGTGTGTGTGTGTGTGTGTGTGTGTGTGTGTGTGTGTGTGTGTGTGTGTGTGTGTGTGTGTGTGTGTGTGTGTGTGTGTGTGTGTTTGTGTGTGTGTGTTGGACAA
Source organism: Notolabrus celidotus (assembly GCF_009762535.1). NCBI lineage: Eukaryota > Metazoa > Chordata > Actinopteri > Labriformes > Labridae > Notolabrus > Notolabrus celidotus. The sequence goes on along the minus strand of NC_048287.1, from coordinate 8,612,027 downwards.
CTAGAGGAAATCCAGATTGCATACGGGGGAACTGGAATCCTGAAACACATCCCTGGATTTCTACAGTGCATACAAACGTCTTTCGGACAGAGTACTGGATTTGAAATGGTAACCTTCAGAGATCTGACTCCCTCGTGTTTGAGTTTTGATTGCACAGGGGAGAAAAATCCCAAAGACATCAGCGCTCTAATGTCTGTGTGTGTACAGACGTTTTGGTTACAGTGTGTGTGCATGTGTGTGCATTGATTGTTACGAGCATGATGTCAGTGTGTTTCTGATTGATTTTCTTTGTTTTTTAAATCTATTTGGCCTGAAGCTAACATGTGTCTGTGTGTGCACATTCAGAAGATCCAGATCAGGGATTTGAGCGTGCTCTTGGTCCTCAGTTAGCAGGTCCGGGGTCTGCTAAAGGCATAGTGTGCAGCACCTCATCCAGAAGCTGCAGAGCGCGATGCAGGTGGACCTCCACCCAGCAGGGGGTGTGTTTGATGCTCTGACGGGGGTAGTCTGGCCCCCAGCCCTTCACGAAGCTGAGCCGCAGGATGCAGAGGCGCCTCAGGTCGTCTACGCCAATCCCCGCTGCTGCAGACAGACCTGACAGAGAGCGAGGGAGGAGTCAGAAAAAACAAGTTTCACAGTTCCCTCTTAGTATTTGCACTCAATCTCTAGTTTCAAGTCTTCTTCAACACAGCAAAGTTTTCATCTCACTTCAATCTTCCTCAGCTGAAAGTTAGAACAAGGTAAAAGCACCACTTACTGACTGCAGGTGCGATTCCTCCCACGCTGCCTGGACCAGGGATGTTTCCTGCTACAGCGGCCGCCTGAGCAGCTGCTGCAGCCTGAGCAGTGGCTGCCTGCTGCTGCATCTGTCTGTGGCACTGCCGCAGGTCGAACACCTGTCACAGACACACACACTGATGAGTTTACGAGAAACACCTCAGCAGGACAGGTGCTCTGTTAACATTCTTATAACAACAGCTCATTTGGTCACCCATCAGTAGCTTCAAATCAATGACTTCAACAGTAACAGAGACGTAGTTTGATCGTAAGGTCTCTAAAATCGTAAAAACACAGCTTAAAAACAGAGGAACCAAACACTGTGCGTGCTGGCTTCAGGCCTTTATTCAGACCTTGATGTATGCTCCAGGGTATATCTTGTGGACAGCGTCCCCTGGTGCTCGGCCCGCCTCCCTGTCGAGGTAGTAACTCTGAACAAACACGGCGTGGTCGCTCATGCAACGCATCCACACGTCGCCCTCGCCACGACACTCCAGCTGCACACCTTTACCAATGTGCAACCTAAAACATGGAGGATGAAACTTCAGACACACATAGGACACATGCTGATAGTGAAATATACAGTGTGTGTATTTTAGGTTTTAGAGGTGTTCTCTTAAAAACATGAACCCAAACTTAGGCTGACATCAAATCAACCTGTGTGACTAAGTCATTTAATGATTGACTTGTTGGAGGTGTTCGTCTGCTCACACCTGGCCCGCTCACTGGCGTCTGTGCGGTGGACGTTGCTCAGCTGGCCGAGGCAGAAGCGGTCGCCTCCTGACGGGTCGACGTATCCGTCTACAGTCACTACAGGACAGCTGGAGGGAACCTTGAACATCTCACCCACCTGAACATCCATCTCAAAGTAGGAGATGGAGCACCAGAACTCTGGACCTGCAGGGAGAGCAGAAAACTGTAAAACTGCAGCTCTGTGTTGTTTTGTGTTGAGGGTGTTTTTCTCTTCTCAGAGCGTCTGCATTAAAAGAAAGAAAGAGGGATTCTGCAGGATGCATTTATGTTCTTCCCCCCGAGGACATCTGAGTTTGTATTTGGGAAAAGAAACACAATTTACTGCAAGCCTTCATTACTTTAAAACAGGAATGAGAATCCACTGCAAATCATAAAAAAAACAAAAGGCTTTATTGCTGGGCCAAAAAATGGAGCTGTATTACAACCTGAGCACAAAGGAGCTGTAAAATGACTGAGGCTATTGTTATGTAGGGTGGAAATTTTACAATGTTAAAACCTTGACTCATTTTAAAATGTTGTTGAAAATATAGAAATCTTAAAAGACAGTTTTGATACTTTTAGTGAGATTTAAAATATGTGCAGGTTCTTTTGGGAAGAAGCAATGTCACGGGTTCATTGTTGTTCCATCAACTGACTACAGGTGCAGCTCAAAAAATTAGAATATTGTGATAAAGTTCAATATTTTTTGTCACTCAAGGCAGAAAGTGAAACTCATATATTATATTGATTCATTACACATAGAGGGACATATTTCAAGCCTTTATTCCTTGTTATTTTGATGATTATGGCTTACAGATCATGAAAACCGAAATTTAGTGTCTCAGAAAATTAGAATATTACATAAGATCAATGAAAAAAAGGGCATTTTAAACAGAAATGTCCCGCTTCTGAAAAGTATTTTCATTTCTATGCACTCAGTACTTGGTTGGGCTTCCTTTTGCATGAATTACTGCATCAATGTGGCGTGGCATGGAGGCGATCAGCCTGTGACACTAATGAGGTGTAATGGAATCCCAGGTTGCTTTGATAGCGGCCTTCCGGTCATCTGCATTGTTGGGTCTGGTGTCTCATCTTCCTCTTGACAATACCCCATAGATTCTCTGTGGGGTTCAGGTCAGGCGAGTTTTCTGGCCAATCAAGCACAGTAATACCATGGTCACTAAACCAGCTTTTGGTACTATTGGCAGTGTGGGCAGGTGCCAAGTCCTGCTGGAAAATGAAATCAGTATCTCCATAAAGCTTGTCAGCAGAAGGAATTATCTGTAAGCCATAATCTTCAAAATTACAATAATTAAGTTTTGAAAAATGTCACTATATGTGCAATGAATCAATATAATATATGAGTTTCACTTTCTGACTTGAGTGACAAAAAATATTGAACTTTTTCACGATATTCTAATTTTTTGAGCTGCACCTGTATAAGACAAAACTACATCACATCTTTCCATCAGTGTCTTCTAAATGTGATAGATGCTGTTCTGCCAAAGGTTCTCAGGCACATCTTTTCTGGTGTTGCCCTGTACTGCACAACTTCTGGACCTCCATTTTTTAGTTTTTCTCTAAAGCCTGTTCCAGAGACATTCAACCCGACCAAAACCTGTCCATCTTTGGATGCTCTGCAGAGACTTTTAAGTGGTCGTATGATATGCATATTATTCTGCATTTAGGGATAGTGGTTGCTGAAAAATGTATTCTCCTCACACAAGTCTACCTCACCACCTTGGTGACCTTTTTTGGCATAATGTAACATAAACTTGCTTTCAAAGGACGGATTTGGTGAGCCTCAACTTAAACCTCTTTCCACCAAGTATTCATGTCACTTTACCTCATTCCTGAGTTCTTACTTTAGTAATAACAATTCTGAAACACTATTTGTGTGTCTCTATGAACTGGCAGCCCTGTTTTTGTTTGTTTGGTTGTTTTTTTTTAAGTTTTTTTTTCTCTCTGCTAATACATATATTTACTATTTGTTTGTTTAATTAAGTGTGTTTCAATGAGTATTGTATGGTGTTCTGTTTTCAACATATTTAATTTTGTAAAATCAAAAAACAATAAATACAATGTAAATAATAAAAAATAAAAAAAATAATCCATATTTTTCTTTGAGATGTATCGCTGATGTTTTATTAATAAACACATATTGAGCAAACATTCATGTTGGTTTTAGTCACATTTGAGTCTTCACCTTTGTTAAAAAACATTTCTCTTTTTAAAATCATTCATGTAGTGGATCAGAGATTTGCAACATTGTTGTGCCAGGTGTTTAAATCTGCAGCATTAACTCTTCAAACACCTTTGCCGTGTGATATCTTAGGTTAAATAATTAATCACAGACTCTCCCACTAATGTAAAGCTGTCCCTGCAGATCTACTAAAGTTAGGAAAGGTCAATGCACACAGGTAAAAGTGGTGATATACAAGAGTGTTCATTACCCCGAGTCAAGTAAAAAAGAAAACACTTTTTTCTTAGGTCACTCTGACTGTACTTAGATTCTCTGGCTTCAAAAGTTCCTGAGCTCCCTTGTCTCGTAGGTTCCTGTGAGCTGCCGTAGACGTCTTCCTGCTGTGGACGTTCCAGACTCCAGCTGATACGGACGTGCTGGACTCCAGCGGAAACAGCTACTACTACTCGCCTTATCACTATCACCGCTCCCTCTCTCTCTTATTCTACTCTATCCCTCTTTCCAGACCCAACTCGGTCGAGGCAGATGTCTGTTTAACATGAGTCTGGTTCTGCTCGAGGTTTCTGCCTGTTAAAAGGAAGTTTTTCCTTGCCGCTGTAACTAGCTAAATACTGCGAGGTGCAATGCTCATGGTGGATTCAGATGAGATCAGACTGAGTCTTATCCTGTCTTGTTGTTGAGCCTTTGTTAACAACAAGTATGGCTGTTTGCAAAAGCGTCTTCAGATAATGTTTGTTGTGATTTGGCATTATACAAACAAAGATTTTTTAATTGGGAAAATATCACTGACTTTAAATGTCTGACAGTCCACCACTAACATTTTCATTGACAAACATTGATTGTCATCATTTTCATTAATAAAATGAACACTGTTGTACACCTTATACTCCTGCAACAATAGACAGCAGTAGGTGACATAAAACAGCATGTCTGGATGTGCAAACCCCAAAGTGGGGTTCAGATGAGTTGTTTCAGTGTTAAAGTCTCTTACCTGGATGATTGGATACAGACGGAGGGAAGGAGGCAGAGCCGTGATGCTGAGACCCTGAGAGAAAAAGAGTTAGAGGATCAGTCTGAAGTGATAACTGAACAAATGAACTGAAATAAGCTTACTGGAAAAAAGAGAGTAATTGTGTGACTTGTTTGTTTAAGGAGACACTCTGCTTCTTGAATCATTTCTTACAGTGATGGTTTTGGTGATGGAGGGGGGGCTGTTGGTGACCTCGTCCGTTCTGCTGGGGTCCTACAGGAGTGTAGGAGGCTGTGCTGCTGCCTGTCCACACTGCTGGAAAACAGAAAGTAAACAATGTCAAATACCATGCATGAAATAGAGAGAGCAGCAGAGGTCATGAAGTAAAGAGAGAGAGAGAGAGAGAGAGAGAGAGAGTGCCATTATTCAGAACAAAGCTGTAAACACCGTTTCACAGCAGTAACACTTTACAGGAGGCAGAAACACGACCACACCTCTGCACAAACCTGCAGCTGTCTGCATCTGAAGTCCGGCTGTGAGCTTCTCACTGTGCGTCTCTTTTTGCTCCCACACAGCCACTACACTGCAGACTGTCCTCACTCACAGAGCAGCAGATACAGACCTTTGGTTGAGTCGTTTTAGTATCAGGTAAAGATACACGTGCATTTGAAAGACCTGTATCGTATATATTACTGATCATGATAAAAGTGATTGATTGAAAATTGTGCTGCTTTGGCTCTGCTGCCGTGTCTGTCCCTCTGGGTCTGTTCTCACCATAGACGTTGTCTAAAACATGGACGTGGTCTAAGTGACATCACATATTGTTCTTTAAAGCTGAGTTTTGAAGCCTGTTACTGGCGGTCGCCATGTTGGAAATACTGACTCAACTGTCTTTGGTCGACCAAACATGAGAGACAGAGGCAGAGTTGAGGTGGGCCTTTAGCCTCCTCACTAAAACCTATAGTGTGCCCTCCTAACATACCCCTTTTCCACCGAGGAAGTTTCAGGAGTTGATGCTCAGTTGAGAACTATTTTTTTGTGTTTCGACTGCAAGAGAATTGGCTTTGCTGGTCTAGAACGGCCAACGGCCAACCGCCTACTGCTTACATCAGGGTAGAGGGGTGAGAGGCAGGGTTGCCATGACCAAAAAGACAAACCAAACAAATTCTGCCATTTTCTTGCAGCGAAAAGAACCAAGACGAAGCTAATTGAGTCCAAGGCTAAGCAGTGGTCGGTCGAGGAAACAAGCTGCCTCCTTGTGGCTTGTGATTTGATAGACGTCAAAGGAATGTGACGGTTTCCTTATTAGTTTCAGCTGTGAGCGCTTCAGGATGCCATGCAGCGACCTATTAAAGCATGTTTTTCCTTTGTTGGGTTATTTTGTTCAATAAGCAAATCTTTGTTTATTTCTTTTCTTTTGGTCACTGTGACACGTCCTTTAAAGTTAAACGGTGTTGTGTAACCATCAGGCAGACACATACGAGCACCCATCCATCGACCTGTACACCATCACAGAGGACACCATGCTGAGAGTAACCTAATGAATGAACTTAAAGAATCTAACCATGTTGTGCACGGTTCTGAGTGAAAGAAATATGACCCAGAGAAAGTTTAGACAGAAGCCATAGCAGTTCCAATATCGGTTATTTGTCTCATTAACTATTAATAATCGGTATCAGCCCTGAAAAACACAACATCAGTCGACTGCTAATACAGACAGAATGCAGAAAAACACAATTTGATAGTCACTGAGAATTGTTCAACAGTTATGGGAACAGTCGCCCCCCAGACTCTCTGACGGCTGCAGAAGTCTGCAGTTTTCTCCATCTCTGAATCTCACAGCGTCACACCTGTTTAACCGGCAGCTGGCACTTTAACAGCTTTCAGATGTGCTGTCTGTACAGTCTAACGCTTGTATCCCATTACAACCAGGCACGGGTAAAAACCATTGAAAAAAAGAATATATATTTAAAGACAAGATAATAGTCACGTGGACAAACAATTGACCCATTCCTACTTCAGCCAGTCTTTGGTGATTTTTGACACAATTTACTGCCACTGTGCTTTCACACACTGATATTTATTATTACTTTTTTAAGTCAATTTTCAAACCCAATTCAAGACAGCAAGTTAATTATTAGAGAAGAACACGGCCTCTTGTGTGTTTCAGTCCACACTTTGCCCATCAAGTCTATAAACAGCAATAGGTTTTTAAAACAATGCCTTCATTGATGATTTATTTAGACCAGTGATTTTCATCCACTGTGCTGTGGCACACTAGTGTGCCGTGACTGATCGTCAGGTGTGCCGTGGGACATTATCAAATTTCACTTAATTATTCCAAAAAAGTATTATTTATATACTGCAAATAATTTGCCATGGAGTGGGTGTGTGTGTGTGTGTGTGTGTGTGTGTGTGTGTGTGTGTGTGTGTGTGTGTGTGTGTGTGTGTGTGTGTGTGTGTGTGTGTCTGTGAGTGTGTACTCACTGTGAAAGGCCACCTGGCTCTGCGAGTGTTTATTGCTGCTGTATCCGTTCTGCCCGTGGGACTGAGACGGAGGGTGGGGGGGTTGTTGAGGGTGAGGGTGTGGGGGCTGTGTCTGTTGCTGGGCGGCCTGCTGATGAGTGGAGGGCTGAGTCGGGGTCGGAGGTCTCGGTACAGGGGTCATGACTTGAGCCTGTGGTGATGCAGTCTGGAGGCGGCCGTCACCGTGACCCCCCTGCAGAGGCATCATGGATCCTGAGCCGGACACTGTGGTGGGAGGGGGGACACATCAGGCCTGAATTAACTCTCTGACCTGTTGTTTAGAGGCAAATTTAAAGATACAAAGTGCTGACCTTTGGGCGAGATGGGCAGGTTGGTGTATCGGGTGACGGGCGGGGGTCCGTGGGGCTCAGTGGGCAGCTGTTGGGGGGGCAGAGGCTGGCCGTAGTGGTCTGGCGGGGGCAGCTTCATGGCAGCTTGGTGTTCGGACAGAGGCATTCCCGGCGGGAGGTCCATCTGTATACAGTCATGGATGTACTCCTCTTTGATCAGGCCGCCTGGAGCTGCCACAGGACGAGAGACTATCAATACTATGTTCTACATAAACCCAGTGAAATACCAACAAGCATGTTTTTTACTCAGCACAAACTCATCTGTAACCCCGAGCTATCATTTTGTAAATCATACAGCGTGTGAAGCTTAAGACAAACAGCACAGGCATCAATAGAGACGCACAAATCTTTGATTTAGACAAGGGAATCAATCATAATTGCATCATGTATGAATGATCAGCATTCATGAAAATACATCACACATGCCTGAATGTGGAAACAAGCAAACAAGGAAAGCTTTCTCACTCAGCATGGATACATTTAAACGATTAGACCTACTCTATTTTGTTATTACCATGCTGAACACTCACACATTACAGTACGCATTTCCTCTCATGTCAAGTAAGCTTGTGATTGCAGTCAAAAACAATTTATTCAACATTACTAAACACAGGATCACAGAGTCTGCAGGTATATAATGTCGATTTGGTTTGCAAAGTGTGGCTACCACTAGCAGAGCTAGCATCACCAGCCTTCAGACCTCCTCGCAGGTTAACGTCCACATGCCTGTGCTGGTTTCTCATTACTCTGGTCGAGTGGTTATAAGTCAGTGTAACCAGACACAGCCTACATACAACCTTATCTCCATTTACTAGATCAACATACTGTCAAACCATGCTGCGCTACGAAATGATGATAAACTAAACTAACAGTAAAAACTATCACTTAAAGGACAACCCGTGTGTTTTATTTGTACATCTGACACTGCTCACACAACTTCCCTTCACAGAAAGAAACAGAAGTGAGACTCTACGGTATAAATGTTTCTGTAGAGGAGAACTCACCTGTGTTCTGAAGGCTGAGACCGACTATCATAGGAGACACAGAAACAAGAAATGAAAACATGTTCAGAAATGAAGCGTCAGTAAACATGGTGATATAATCAGGACGTACCGATCCCAGGTGACACCACCCTCTCATAGTGGTAGGGGTTCACACACACATTGTCATACTTCAGGTCAAAGGCGTACTGGCAGAACTTGACGTGCTTCAGTTCATTTTTGTGGAGGTCGGGCCAACGCCACAGACGAGCGTAAATAACGTGAGGGAAACCTTTCCTGCCCGCAACCTGAGGAGAGAGAGGAACAACAGAAGTCATCCAACAACACACGTGATACAAAGTCACAGCTGCTGATGACAGAGCTTCTACAACTGACTCACAAACAGACAACGTTTTTACAGGTGTGGTGTTTGGTAGCAACGTGACAAGACAACAAAACCAGGAGGATGAGAAAACCAGCACAGAGTGAAAATCAATCATAAAAATATAGAATAATAAATGGATCTTAAAATCTGAAATAGATGATCTTTAACGTATTTCAAGGTAAATCTTGATTATTCTTAACATTGGATGTCTATACTGTAACTTCTCTAGAGGAGTCATGGGAGGTATCCTCTGTCTCTGTGTCTCTCTGTGTGGTTTTAGGGAATAACTACATTACGCTGCACAGAACTGGGAGGACTTCTGGAGCAGTGAAACGTCTGTTTTCAAAACCGCCTACTATTCTAGTAGTACGTACTGTTTTGCTCAAAATTCAGTATGTAGTATGTGAACAAGAGCAAAATCTACAGTATGCCAAAACTACCTGGATGTCGTACTGATTCAGAAATTTCTCAGTATGCATCGGACCAGTCTCCCTCGCGTACTGTTTCCCACAATGCACAATGCTAACATTGTCCTTCTTCTTCTTTTTGGATGGGGGCACTGTGCTGTGAAAATCTTTAATGACATATAAACCACTTCTTCACTTTTTAAATTATAAGTAGATACTAAAGAAGCAGTTTCTCTATCAGCTTGGCCGTTGTACTTCGGTTTTCTGAAACCGGAAATCCAGCAACACCTGACCCAGCATCCTGCAGAACAGATCCAACAGAACAGTCAGACTAAATTCTACCTTCAGACCCAGTATGCGGTATGCAGTACCTACTGCCTACCACATCTGTAGTTAGTATGTAGCAGGCGGTTTTGAAAACAGCCTAGGATTCCCTTCATTCTTGCCTCCTGGTGTCACTGTTTGTCTTCTTCAGGGTCTTACTCTGACCTGGAAATACAAGAACTACATCAGGTTTTTAATCCTTTCTGTTTCTACACATTACGCAAGTTATGTTTCAGTGTAACAATATTTGTATCCTAAACTCCATCTGTTAAATATATGCCAAAAATAATTGGTTTCAGTTGAACTATAGCTCCAACACAGGGTACAAATAATAACTGGAGGTCTGAGGGGTCCTTCCCTTCTGAATTTTTAACATAAAAACTTTACTTCATGTCTTCAGCTGAATTCTTCTAGGCAAGGCAACTTAATTTGTAAAGCGCATTTAATACACGAGGGCAACTCAATGTGCTTTACATTAAAAGATTAAAGCATTGGTAACATTCAGACAAGCATTAAATAACACAATTAATTCTATACTCATTTATGTCCTTACTGCATCATTTTCTGATGTTTGTTTACTCTTACTCCCTTTTTTTGAGAGTGACCTGTTATTATGGTAACCCACGGTCATCGGGGTGCGTGTAAAGAGAGGAGAGGTGCTCTGCTGCTGCCAACTGTGTATTCTTCATCAAGTATGGACATAAATAATAACATCGTGATTTTTGAAACTATAAATCAAGGGTTTCATCAGGAGTTATAACTGAAGTGCCGTCCTTGGCGGAGTCAAAGCTGGCAGCCGCCTTTGTAACAGAAACATGTCAAAACAAAGCGGCCATCAAAGTGTCACGTCTGAGTCGTTATCTCTCGGCTAATGGACGCTTGCTGTGTCACTGTGGAGAACGTTTACAGCACGATAAGTGAACAAACAGGAAATACAGCACACCTCTTACTTTAAATATTCAGAGATGGAACTTTAAAACCAACACACGTCTGCATGGATCATCTCAAACATAGCCATTACTTGGTATCAGGCGGAGATGGAACTTCCGGGTTATTTTCTTAAGCCTGGTTTATACTTCTACACATTAAGTCGACCAGCACCTCCTCCAAATGTAACTACACGTCAAATTGATGCAGACCATGGAAAAGTAAACAGACAACGTAGCAGGGCTGGAAACAGGCAACCCGACTATCAGAGAGTCCGCACTGCCCTCAAGCGTTTGGGGGAGTATTGCTGTGCGTCATAGACACATTGACGCACAAGTATGTGGTGCTCATGTCTGTGTAGGCCACTGCTGCGTGGGGTCGATGCAGAAGTATAAATCAGGCTTTATGTGCATCATTATATTCCTTACTTATGTCTCTTCTCATCACAAAAGTGTCACAATCACGAGAGAAGCGATGCAGAAACACCGGTGATGTTTGAAGTTTCAGACATCTTCAGTCACATGATATTTAATCCCTCATACAAGCTCAAGTCTTTGTGAGGAGACAGTTCACTCCAAAAAAACCTCAGACCTTCAGTGTCATCTGCACGACTCCATCCAATCACTGGAGGTAAACTGACCTGCAGCCGTCCGTCCAGCGTCCTCTGGATGGTCACACACTTGCTGGGATGGACGCCGTTGGTGGTGATGGCGGTGATGAGCGAGTCCAGCTCGTCCTTCTTCTCCTTCAGCTTCTTCACCAGGCTCTCGATCGCCCGCTTGGCAAAGCCCTCATTCTCCCCGCCTTGCCGGTGACACATGAGGCTGTGGACGATGCTGAGGCAGGCGTCGTTGCTGCTGGGAGGATTCACCGACATGATGCTGCGGACACGGGGAACCAGAGGAAGGAAGGATGATGTTAGGGAACAAATACGATGCACTCTGGAGGAGTCACACTGGTCTTTGTACATTAAGGAAAAGAGTCAAACATCTTATCTGACAGTAAATCACATTTACTGGTGAAAAGATTTGTGTTTGATAATTTTCCACAACATGCACATGAGTGTATGAGCATGAAGACGGAAAGCATGTCCCAGCCTAAACTCAGTTATCTGACATGTATTCAGTCCAATCAAGTCCCTAAATATATACTGTTGCTTAAAAAAACTTTGAGTTATGATTCAGATTGTAATTGTTTCGCCTCTAGTCCCTCCTTTATCAAAAAAAATCATTCTGCGGCTAAAGGAAAGCAAAACAAACTATTTTGTATTTGTAATTCAGACATGTATTGTTTCCCGTTCTTTGAACTTGCCACACTTTTGTCAAATATTTGTTGTTTTTTTTGCAGAGTGGACGCACTGACGCTGCATTACAGGCAGGACAGTCGGACCACGTGGCAAAACATCCTGCAAGATGGCTACCTTGAGTAACAGAGAGGACAAAGATGGAAGTAAAAGAGACAAATATCTGTTTCAACTCAGGGAAGTTGGACTAAACAGAGTCCTCCACAGTTTTTATGCCCCTAAGCTATGAGACTCTCTGCCTCTGGACATCAGAACGGCAAGCTTTTTATTTTTATTTTTTATTTTTTATTTTAGTGTATTGTCATTATTTGTGTGTCTTTATTTGAATGTAAAAATGAATACATTTCAAATCATAATAAAAAAGAACGGCAAGCTCTCCGGGGTGGTTTCATAAGTAAACTTAAGGCTTACCTTTTTAATCTGGCTTTTAATTTGGAGTACTTTATTTTTAGCCCTGGACTGCATTATTATTTTAATCATTGCCTTAACATTTATTTATCTTATCTATTTATTTATTTTTATTTATCTATTTATTTCTTGTATTCATCTGATGTTTTTAACGCTACCTTATTTTTAACTTTTCTTTGTACTCTTCCTTATTTTAATAATTTTACTGTGTTGATTTTATTTTATTTGAAAGTATTATATTTATAATCATGCCTTTTATACTTTTACCATTGCTGTTGTTTTCTGATAAACTGTCAGTGCCTCTCATTCACTTCTTATGTGACAGCTACACAGAACAGCTCTGATACATTTACTATGACACATGATTTCAGCGGCACAGGCAGGGACCAATGTTAGCTCTGATAGTTGAACTTCATGAAAAATACATGAACATAAATGTATATTATAAAAAAATGGAAGTCTTGTTGGATCATTAAATTGATTTAATCTGTGCTAACTTAAAAACCAGCCTGAAACAGATTCTGCTGGATATTAGGACTAAGCTTAAAAACATGACCCAGTGTCCTCAGACGCTGTGATCGTTCTGTTACTGTGTGGATGATCTGCTGGAATTTAAAGGGTTAATTTTACCTGAAGCAGACAGGTAAACTGAGAGGAGGAGACTGGAGGAGGGTCAGATTCTATTCATCACTGCCTGAATGAAGAGGCTCTGTGATAAGGTGCAGACAGTGACTGCACAGCTTCAATCTGTGGATCTATAATCACTGTTTCACATGTTTCTGTAGTCAGATTATTTAAACTGCCCACAGAGAACTTTATCATGCAATAATCACTAAAAGGACGGCACTTGACGGCCTTTTTGAAGCTGGACCTCTGAACGTAACCTGGTCCAGTGAGCATGCTGATCGGGCAGGTTAAAGAGAGCCAGCTTCCTGATGCTCTGTTTCACTCATTGGATGAGATCGCAGTGACTCTGCCTACAGTGACGTCACATGCATCCCCTCTATGTGCAAAAGGAATAACACAGACAAGAATGATGAAATCGGATATATACTGAAATTTACATCCTTCATTTTAAGAAATAACCTCTGTAAGATTAAAGGTAGCCAACTTACTTCAGTCTCAGGTGAGACAGAGGAGAAAAAGAAGTGACCAGAGATTTATTCTCCATTTTAATCCACATGAATAAAGTATTTTCTGACACCACTTCCCTCCACTGCTGCTGCGACTGTGATTTAAAATGAACACGAGGAACAGAAGAGAACCCTGATGGCTGACATTAGTTTCTTCTAAAATGACTGCACCTGAAACCACTTCCTGAAGGCTCACTGGCAATGGTATCGAATGAGTGCATTGACAGGTAGAGGTATTTTTTATTGCCAAAACTTCCCTCTCTTCCAAATTATATTTGCATGTTTCCTTCTTCCTGCAAAGCTAAGATTCCCAACATTAAATCAAACAGACAAGTTTATCTCTTTTAGCATTAATGCACTGAGGAATATGACATCCTCAAAACAAGCATTCATATTATTAACAAAGTACAGCTCCAGCCATGAAAGAATGTGTCTATACAACACCTGAGAAACCGGCCCCAAAGCCTCAGAAAAAGGAGGATGATACAGCCGAGATTACCTCTGATTTACACTGAGTGGATGTTTCAGCTGGTTGCTCTGCCCTTCTGCCCTTTTTAACAAGGATGATGGTTTCAATAAGACAAGAAAACAAAGCTCAAACAAACAAACAAACAAACAAACAAACCCTGCGATGATGCTGTTATTCAGTGAGCAGGATGATACATGAGGACATGAGGGGAATGACAGTTATACTTCATCTGTGGTGCTCCTGTGCAGAAAAACTATCCCACCAAGATGACTCTCCCTGTATTTTAAAGCAGCGCCCAACAAAAACTAGTCTGAATGAAGTTAAAAGTCATCCAAGATACCAGAGCAGCCAGTCAGATGTCTCATCATTGCTAGCGTAACATTCACCAAAGACAGATAATGTCAGCCTCTTATTTCATATTTATAAAATCTTCTCTAATAATTACCAGATTGAGATTATCAGAGTTATGAGATCCACTAATCCACAGTAATTATTATCAACACTCTGGTGGCTGATGATGAAGGCTGCACATCCAACTCCCTTTGTGCTTTACTGATGTTCTTGTTGTTGACTGTGATGCACTACTCGCTTGGACAATCATTGTAGTTGTTGTCAGTATGAGATGAGACTAAAAATGGCTGTTTCTATGTGTGTGAGTGTGTGCTGAATCTTGTGACAGAGGAAGATTTCTCTTTGAAATCTAGTCTCCACAAACATGAAAGCAAAGTTGGGGGTAAAAGTTTCACTTTACAGTTTCCATGGCTGTAGTCTCTGCAGTGTGAATATCAGGTACTCCACAGTCTGTATTAATATCTGTGCACTGGTGACAGTGACAGTTTGAAGACTATAAGAAATGTGGCTCCTGTAGCCTGTGGATGTTTGTGTTTCTGCATGTGTTTTCATGTCACATCTCACATAGTGACTGAAATGACTGTTCAAGTGAGTGGTAGAAAAGAAAAGAACAGAACAGAATAAAAAAGAAAATAATATATTATAATAGAACACAATAATAGAGAAAATAACAGAACAGAATAGACTGTAATAGAATAGAACCGAACAGAACAGAATAGAACAGAATAGAACAGAATAGAATAGAACAGAACAGAATAGAACAGAATAGAAGAGAAGAGAACAGAATAGAATATAACAGAATAGAATAGAATATAACAGCATCGAATAGAACAGAGTGGAACAGAATAGAACAGAACAGAAACGAATAGAATAGAACAGAACAGAATAGAATAGAACAGAATATAAATTAAAATTGTTGTCTACTTTTTGCAAGCAAATTGCTAAATCCTGCCTATGACTTGCTTTGAAAATGTATGCAAAAAACAATAAATAAAACAAACCATAAACAAAAAGAGTTGCATTAAAAAAGGAGATGCGTTTTATGCCAATAAACACATTTACATGAGGACATATTCCTAATAAAAACAGACACAATCTATCTGCATTAAAGGAGGGCACCATGTTACTACAGTAAGGACATGAGGCAGCAGGCTGACTTTAAATTGCATTACTGACTGAGATGTTTTATGGCACCTGGGATCTATGGTTTTTAATAAATATGTCTCTTTGCACAGGGACTCTGTACCTTTGTCCTGAAGGCAAAAGCTGAGAGTGGTGGTTTAATGGATGCTGTGGTCATCTAATATGCTCCATTTAGGCGGTGGACTGCCTTTGATGACGGGACAACTGAGTCTGTTTTCAGCCTGTGATTGGACCGCTCAGTTTAACCACTTTGGAAAGCTTTGTCTTGCTTGTGACACTGAAGTGCTGGTATCACGACACAATGTTAAAGTGAGGACACTTTCAACAATTGATAGGTAAACTCTGCTCAAAAGTGCATTTTCTGACCTCAGAGCTCAGGTTTTAAAAGGTGCTACCTTGCTCCTCGTCCTGGCCTTTGACTATCATTAGTTCAATACGAGGTAGTAGTTGTTTTCATCACAATGGACACATCTCTTTAGTGTCATCACACCACTGAACGAAGACAATTAATGTTGACCTTAAATGACTGTGTTTGTAGGGTTTGCTACTTAAGCCATATTATCTGCATACTTAGCTAATAAAGGTCCCCTGTGCTCTACATTATCCCCTTTTAGTACTAAATAAGATCAGAGATACAATGCAACCCTGAGGAGCTCAAGTGTTTAAGATCAGACTGTCAGACATAACACCATGTACCTGAACTCTTTGAGGATGATCACTTCAGAATTATTTAATCCAGCTGAGTTGACATGCAAGTTAAAAAGATGTAATAGCAGTGTATCTGCATTCACAGTACATCACAGCCAATGAAAACATTGCAAGCATGAGAGGGGTTGGATGCAATCATAGGATGACTGCTTCCAAGGCGAGCAGCCATCGCTGTCAGCCGCTGCGTCTCACTGAATCAAATCAGCCAGTGTGTATTGATGAGCTGCCTGCCTGCAGATCTCAGAATGATGAGATCCTGATATCATAAAAGATCTCCTCCTTATGAGAAAGAGGTCTGAGTTTATGTCTCTGTGGTGAATGTAATGCAAATCCAAAAAGTGTTTCAACATCACCCTCCTAACGTAAATGTTATACTGTGTGTGTGTGTGTGTGTGTGTGTGTGTGTGTGAGTGAGTGAGTGAGTGAGTGAGTGAGTGAGTGAGTGAGTGAGTGAGTGAGTGAGTGAGTGAGTGAGTGAGTGTGTGTGTGTGTGTGTGTGTGTGTGTGTGTGTGTGTGTGTGTGTGTGTGTGTGTGTGTGTGTGAGTGAGTGAGTGAGTGAGTGTGTGTGTGTGAGTGAGTGTGTGTGTGTGTGTGTGAGTGTGTGTGTGTGCCGTTATACTGCTGAGTTTGAGTTTTTTTATGCTCCTCTTTAAAGCTCCTGTCTCATTAACAAAAACTAAACATACCTCCGTCACAGTTTTTATCAATGATGTATTTTCAGCTCGTCATTGTCTCATCTTCATCAGGTCGTTGACCTTATCTGCAGTTTTTGTTAACAAAATTCACCCTGCTTCAAAGAAGCTTTAAAATTCTTCATGAAACTAAAAAAGAAAGAGGGAGAACGTTCCACTGAGAACAGTTCTCTGCATAAAGAGGACCAAAACCCTCTGTATTTCTGTCACACATCTGCTGTGTGCTGCTCACCTGGTGTTAAGCTGATCAGCCAATGAGTGACCAGAAAGTTCACTGGCATCATGATGGCCCAGGTCTGAATCCGTCCCTGTAAACAAACAAACAAACAAACAAGAAAATGAATAAGAGTTCATCAGAGGTAGAGAAGTGACACGAGTGCATCTAGATTTGGGAACTAGCTGGGTCAACATAAGTTAACATACAGTATCAGTAACATGGCTGTCATCTTTAGGGTCAATTTAAAATGAAAACGTTACATTAAACATGTTACTGATGACGAAAATAAATAATATAATCACTAAATATGATTACCTCGTAGTGACAGCTGTCACAGGGATTCAGAAAATTCAAAAGGACAACAAAATGTTCAAAAAGCTGCTCGAGTATTCAGCAATGAACAGATTGGTCAAGTGTTTTTCATTACTGCAGGCATGTTACATTTCTTATGTAAAGAGACCAACAAGATCTGCATTCATCACACCATTTGAGAAATGTTTATACATACATAAACTGCAAATGTATCACAGTCTTTCAGCAGTGCATAAAGTTGTAATCACAACATTTAACGGACAATGTCAGTAATTTGAAAAAGTAGGGATGTCCCGATCAGCTTTTCTGGCCCCCGATCCCGGTACGATTTTTTTATATTGAATGTTTTCTGGGACTCGAGTCCTGATCCGATACTTGTGTTTGCCTAGATAATAGTTGTTATAGTTGCATTATTATCGTTTATTTAGCTCTTTTTTAGTATTTAATTATTTTGAGTGTTTTGTTAATAAATAGAAAACTTTCCTTGGACTTTGATTTTGATTTATGGCAAGATGCATCACAAACACGAGCCCACTTAGTCTCTGCGGCACCTTTCAATCTTAGCCGCTTCACCGGTATAGAGAACAGCAGTTGCCGCTAGCCATGAGGTTGCTAATGCTAACGTGACAGACTGTCCTGTGTTTGGTTTATGTTTTTGCCATTTTGAACCATATGTCCCTGGAGAGTTACCATAGGGCGAGTAGAGCAGATGTTTTTTCTGTAATGTGTCTGGTGGTGCTCATGTGAGTTCTACAACAAAATGTAAATCATGGCTTGAGTTCTACATCAATGTCCCATTTATTATTTTCTCATTATGTATTTACGGTTAAGCGAACACAGAACACTCAATTACACTTGCGCGTTAGCCTTCAGCTGCAAACTGTGTTCAGTGACAGCAGACAAATTATTGGATGACAAGATCGGTTCATATGCTGATCACAGATCAATTAAAAAACGTCCAGATCGGCTCCGATAGGATAGTTGAGATCAGGATCTGGACATATAAATAAATATAAATAAATAAGTCTTTACTACAGTTGTTAGTTAGAGAAAACAACCTCTGCAGAGGTAAATCAGGACAATGATCCTCTCTGAAGATGATATTCATCTAACAAATCCTTAATTAGCAGGGCACTATTCAGGATTCCCATGTGTGTATACTCTTTGTTTTATCCTTACAGTATTGTGTCACATACAGTAGCATCTGTGGAGATTACAGCCAAACAAATACCTACCATCATGCATCTGTGAAACGCCACGTTTAAACATTCAGGTCCTGATTTTTACAACCAAACACATTGTGCAGAGAGATTTTGAATCAGAATACCTGTAGTACTCTGATCATCTTTTCAAGCTGCACAGATTGTGGAAACCAAAGCTGATATGATGCTTTACATAATTCAACCGATAGCTGATCCCCATACTGATGGTTTTATGCATTGCTTCTCTGTAATTCTTCAGTTCTGTTTGTTAAGTGAGCTACGAGATTTGATTTGTTCACACTGTTTCTAGTAGTCTCTTTAAAAGTCCCTAAAACCTGTCTTACAAACTGCATACGGCTGATCTTTATCAGAGAGTATAAACTCCCACATTTTCTTTTACATGTGATCATGAAAGCGAAGAAGAGTGTCTGACAGGCGTGTTCTTCTGCCCATTAAAAACCTCTTCAGCAGAAAGTCTCTGCCAGCATTAAAAGTAATAAAGATATAGATGTGAGAAGATATAGGTGAACATATGCTACTGACATCGATGCACTGCATATTATTTGCAGATGGGTGTCAAGAGGGCAAATAACGGTCATGACCAATTGAACCGATGCAGCAGTGCATCCCTAATGTATTTACAGCATTAAATACACACAGGTATCTATATGTATCCTCTTCAAGCCACATACACACCCCACACCGTCCACAGACATTCAGTTCCTCATCGTCATCATATCTACACGCCCAAATGTGTACCACCAAATGCAAACCCCACCTGAAACAATTCATCCATTCATAAAAAGCATATGCTAATTAATCAGTTCATACTAGATTCATTGATATTTGACAAATCACTGCAACTCTAACTCACAGTTATTTTCAGCTGCCTGAGAACTCATAAAAAGGTACAATAACGACATAGGAGAGGCCTATTTTAAATCCAGCAAGTATAAAATCACAATAAATGGAAACCTGGTAGAAAGTGGACATTTTTAATCTCTGAAGTCAGTCTCAAAATCACTAAATATTTGTTATATTTTATTACTTTATTTAAGTTTTCTCTCTGATTGTCTTTCAGCTTGACAGTAGTGTATATATGTGTTATTAGCAACCATGCATCTTATATAACATACATAACCATACATGCAGCTCTGACCTCTCAAATAACATTTATTCTGTCTATGTAGTTTTAACACTAGAATGGAAAGCAAAACATTGTACAGAGGTTTTGAATCATGCTTAACAGTCTTATTCTTATAGTTTTATTTCATCTAACTTTATTTATTTATCTATTGTCTAGTTCAAATTCTTGTCACTTTTTTCAAGTATATACTGTTCTATTTTAAATTACTATAGATCAATAAAGATCAGTCCATTTTTATTATTTATTTATTTATTTTAATTTATTGTGGATTTTCTTTTTTTTTAAATTTGATTTAACCATCTTCATATTTTTACAGATCACCCCCCTACAGCAACTTCTTTTATTTTTCATCTATTTATTTATTTTATTTTTATCATCATTATTATTGTGTTTGTATATGGAGGGGTGGGTTTTTGGTCAGGGCTGGGGTTAGGATGGGGAATGAGGGATCATCTTAATTTAAAAACATTTTATTTGTATTCTGTTTTTATCATTTTTATGTACAGCACTTTGTGTTAGAATATAATTGTGTGAAAAGTGCTTTACAAATAAAGTCTGATTGATTGATTGATCGATTGATTGATTGATTAATATTGAGTCAGATTAGCTGTAGCTTTTCTATTTTACTAAATGCAAAAAATATTTACGTTTAAACGTTTAAAAGATATAAATATAAATATTGTGCATGTATGAGGAAAATAGACTGATTTGTGTTTAAATCGCCTGATTTGTGTTTACTAAAGGTATACACTTTTTCACGAAACACCAAAAACATTAAACTAAATGCAAAAATATATTTTACTGACTGATGAAAACATTTTATTAAATACAAAAACAAAAATGTTTCACAAATAAAATATTTTTCATTATATGCAGTTTTTTTTCACAAATGCAAAAACCTTCAAAAAAATGCCAATCATATTTTTTTAAATGCAAAAAGAGGAAATAATCTCACAGAATAAAAATATATTTTTGCACTTTATGATTTTTTAATGTTTCTTCAGATATTTTAGTATTTAGTAAGATGCTCTTGGTGTTCAGTGACATGTTTGTGCAGTGGACTCTAAGGGCCACCGTACATACAGCATGAGAGCACATACATGTAACTGTTGCTACATACATCCCCTCAAATCCACACACACACACACACAGACACACACACACACATACCACACCTTCCATCCACGTCTCTATATAAACATACTGTTCATCAGCATCATACCAACAGGCCCTAATGTCTACAGCTGAATACCTCCCCTGAGGGCAGCATATTCTGAATTAAACTTGAGCCTGTCTTTATAGAGGGGGAAATAGAGGATAACAAGGACCGTTACCTTAAACAACCCATACCTTCACTTCACTGACATCACGTTTGGGTTAACATGCGTCACCAAGTCTGCGGTCTCAACGTGTTCAAAGACCACCTCGTATAATCCACATTTCATTAAGACATCACCTGCCTGCTACAAGTTTAACAAACGAGCAGTGTGACACGGTGAGGAAGGTGCAGAGGATATGTGTGCATTCTGAAACATGGGGGCATAATGTAGAAACACAGAGACAGCAGAACAGGGTTTGTGTGTTTCCTCGTTGTGTAGTCAGTCTGTCCGTGGTGCTGCAAACTAAAGGTAGAGAGAAACAGTTTGTACTTACACATCAGCCGGAGAGGAGAGGGGAACTTGGACAGAAAGATCGTCTCAAGTGTTGTAGACAGATCCGTAACGTTTTATGTTGAGAGCTGAGCTGATATTTGTGTTTTACCGCTAAATGTCAACCCTGTGTTCACAGCAGCGCTAACGCTAGCTTCAATCCCCTTATTATCACGAGCTATCGTTCATTTAACTTGATGTTTCTCTGTTTTATCGTTTTATCAGCCTCACTGTCTCCTCGTGCATCCTGTCCGTTCGTCTCGCGCACGCCACAATAACAATAGAGGGGAGACGTCGTGCGCGTCGCTGTCTCGACGGGTTCCAGCCAATGGGAGCCAAGGTCTCACAGCGAAAACTGCTCTCAGCCAATCAGGGGGCGGCTCTCACAGCAGGGCCGCCAGCCAGGGTCTGTCTGGTTCGTCTAGATTGACAGGTCCGCGAGACTGTTTTTTTAAGGTGGCGCCGCTGAGATTAACGCCCCCCCCCCCAACACACACACACACACACACACACACACACACACACACACACACACACACACACTGTTATTTGAGCAACACTCGACTCTTGTAACATGTTTTACTCCCGAGTTTTTTTCTCGTCTTTTTTTTTACGGTGGCCCTGAAGGACAACACAAATTTACAAAAGATGAAACACGTTTACAAAGTTGGAGACAAATTTACATTTTGGATTTTTTTTTTTACATTTTATAAAACAAAATTACATCCACAAAACACTTTAACAAAAGGCCAAAACACATTTACAAAAGATGAAACACTTTTACAAAGTTGGAGACAATTTTACAAACGACGGAACACTTTTACCATTTCTGAAACAAATTAACATTTCATTTTTATGGAAGGGGAATGTACCAAATACCGGAAGTGATCGAGTGAGGGGTCATTTAGTTTGTTTTGATGGAGAGAAACCATACGGAGCGACATGGTTTACATATTAAGACATCCTCGGGTCTCAGAGTGAGGTGTCAGACCTCAGATGAAAAAGCATCATATCTCTGCAAAACCTTCATCAAGTGTCAGAATTCAGATGAAACGGCCTCAGACCACAAAGCCTCAGGCTAAACGGAGTCAGGCTAAAAGGAATCAGACTCAACAGTAAAAGTTTTCAGTCGTTTGTAAATTTGTCTCCAACTTTGTAAAAGTGTTTCATCTTTTGTAAATGTATTTCCTTAAATGTAACTTTTTTTTGGCCTTGGTAAAAGTGTTTTGCTGATGTAATTTTGTTTTATAAAATGTAAAAATGTTTTCCAAAATGTAAATTTGTCTCCAACTTTGTAAAAGTGTTTCAACTTTTTAAATTTGTTTGTCCTTCAGGGCCACTGCATTTCTTAGATGTGGTGCCTCTTTCTAAGAGAAAATGCATGAAAAGTTAGTGTTATTATTTGTATTTTTTCAATTATTCTTATTTTAAAAACATAAAAGATGGCCCTCCATAATAAATGCATCTAAAAATACCTCGAAAATTATCATTCCTGAGATTAAAATTGAAAAAAGAACTTTTGTAGTATGTCCCAGGCCCAACAAATTGGGTAATAATAACTTACACTATGGATGGTTTTGTTCTACTGATAAATTACAATTCATGGTTTTTGGTTGCTTTGGTGCAGAAGAGGATTTGGGCACAAACAACATTTTATTCTAGAGTTTTAAAGCTCCTGTGAGCAGTTTTTGGCTTGTTGTAAGCAGACTGAAATCTATACCTATGTTTCTTTATGACCTAAAAAAGCACACAAGATCATTGACAAGAAGATTGTCTGTAAAGCTTTTCGGCCTAAGTTCATGGTTCATGGAAAATATTCTTGATATGTGATACATTTTACTTTTGAAAGAGAGCAGGGAAGTTTTTGCAGAGAAACACTGATCACACAAATACAAAAAAAAACAGTAAGTACAACTTGGTCCATAGGGGCGCCAAAGTCAACACAAACTGAAAGTTCCAAGCAAGAGCTTTAAGTCAAACTTAAACCAAGACTAATTCTCACTTTCCAGGAATTTTATTTGACTCTAAACTTTCTTATACTGTAAGTGAAGTCACAACTGTGACATGAAGTGTTACTGTTTTTGAATATTGTCCAAATATTTTACTAGATGATTGTTAATATTTCTTGAAACTTTTTAAATTTTCATGCCAATAAAAGACACACAGTTACACCTAGATTTGGCTTAAATTACACAGCTCGTTTTAGTAAATTTATACAAATAAGCAACCAACTTCAAACCAGAATGTGTCAACATGGTGACAGAAGAACATTTTTGGGAACAATTATTGACAAGACACAGACATAAGCAATGTGAAGTTAATGTATATTTTTTACAAATATTCATGAACAAGCAGCAGATGTCATACAAAAACTAAAAATCAGAAATATTATCAAGGCATTGTCATGATGCATAATCACAGAGACAAATTTCTACACAGTGAGTTGGAACATTTGCTTTATGTTGATTTAACTCAGCAGAGTTTTACTGAGAGAGTTGCGGCACCAATAAACACAACTGATGGACATTTAAATGAAATAAAAAAATATGGAGCTCTGTCACTAGAGTACCTTTCATTAATATGGTAGACATTTTTAATCTAAGTTGTCCGTCAAAATGAAGTGCTCACAAAAACCCTCATAAGGAGGATAAACTGAACACGTGGCTCAGACTGAATCAGATCCTGTTTCTCAGGGTCAAGATCCAGTTTAACTCAAGTTCAACCTCAACCTACTCCAGACCCGATTACTCCAAGTTTAACTTAAACCTGACTTAGATTTGTATTGATTACAGACCCAATAACTCAAGAGTTGACTCAAACCAGCCGCAAACTCTGTCATATATGGTGGTAAATGCAATGATAGGATTTATATATGACTCAAATATTCATAGCAAGTACTCAATAATTACATGTATCACTCTCACAAGTGCAAAGAGACATGATTGGTCAGGCTGAGGTTTCCAGACTGGGATAAACTTAGACTTTTTTTCTAGCTGTTTTCACAACTCTGGGATTTCCTAAAATTTCAGGATAAACTGCATGTGTGAACACAAAAAGACGGAACTTTTCACCCTGACCTAACCAGGATGCTTCTACGAGCCCCCTTGTTCAAAAGTCATGAAGATTCAGTATTAGCATGTGGAAGGACTTTTATATTGTGCTACTGCTGCAAGACCAGAAGCTGTTTCATCCTCTTTTCTACTTCTCAGCGTTTTGTTTTCCACTCATGCATTAATGCTGTGAATACGTCCAATTAAACGCAACATTGATAGAAAGGCAAAAACTGTCAGTACAGCACCGGGCTCTGCTTCATTTGCCATCTTAGATATCATGTAATGATGACTCTGAGCATCCTTTTGTACATCATGACCTGTATGGTTATAACTAACATCCAAAGTGAAAATCTTTCTCTAGATTTGGTGGCACAATTTAAAAGAAATCCGTTATTATTTCCTTCATGAGTTAAGAAAACAATAATACTTGTAAGCCTAGCAAAATGTTTAAACCAAAGAGGGTTGGCTGGAGGGAGATTTGTTACAAAGCTGAAAACAGAGATGTTAGTCTTTGCTCCAGAAAGTTACATTTTGGGGATGGCCTTCGTATTTTTACAGAGAAGGGACAAACTAAACATTTACCTTCTACTGTTTTTTACTGACTGTCTTAGGGAGGTTAAACTAAAACAGTTTCATATTTCAGAGCTAAGAAAGACTAATGTTTTGGGACTTTTATTTTCAAGTTATATTTTTCAGGCATTTTTGCCTTATTTAATAGGACAGCTAAACAGGAAGACATGAGAGACATGAAATGTTCTGAGAGAGAGAGAGAGAGTGGGGGAAGACATGCAGCAAATGGTCGAGGATGGGAGTCAAGCATTGACCACTGCAACGAGGACTATAGCCTCTGTACGTAGGATGCGCGCTCAGACTGCTCAGCCAACGGCGCACAGGAAAGAATGATTTTTAAACTGCCATTAAACAGAGAGAGAAAGATCGTTTCACTGTTGGTATAGTTTTCCCAACGACACTGCGTTCAATTGTTTTTAGTTTCCTGTGATGTCAAGAGTCTAAATCAGCAACATATTCATGTCAAAGTTTGTTGCACATATATTTTGTTGTCTGCAGTGACTTTCAACATGCCTGCTATCATCAATGTTTCATATGGAGATGATATCATTACAGTTCTGTGCTAAAGCTGAGAACAAAGCAGATTAAAATAACAGCAGTTAAAGCGCAGCAACACAAATAGTATGATGTTCACAAAGGCAAAACAGACGTGTTTAATTCCAGGAAGTATTATAGTAATGTCTACTTCAACATGGTGCCACAAGATGCTCAGGTTTATCTGGGCCTGTTTCAAAGTGCAGCTGAACCAGTCAGAGGCTGAGTGCAGAGAGTAACAGCTGCTTTAATAGAGCTATATTCAGCTCACATTTGTAAACAAAAAAAAATCCAAAAGACAGAGAGAGATTAGAGAAACAAGGATCAATCATGCTGATCAATAGGATTACTCAGGTCAACTGTTGTCATTGGTCCTGCAGGCGGAGGGATGTTTTTAACATTCTGCTCATGGGTAACAATCCATCCTGTAGAAAGCATGTGTTTGAACTGTTATAATAAATAAATGTAATAATACCTCATATTATATTCTCCTAGAAGATTAGACAGTGTGCTAAGCAGCTAACAGCCCGGTTTTTAATATAAACATCAGACAAAGCAGTGCAGGACATCGTCAGACAAACAGCTGACTACATGTCAGGAGAAGAGACGTCCCCCTCCTCGTGTTTCAGCGTCCTGTGTTAATGTGCCCCTGCTGGTCAGGACAGTTCAGTGTTTGATGTACAGAGCAGGAGGAGGAGGAGGAGGAGGAGGAGGAAGAATAGGATCAGGGTTTACTGGGGGAGCGGGTGGTGAACACTCCTGATGACTCCAGCATGGTCTTCCTCCTTGCCGTCTCCTTTGCCACGTTGTGGTTAAGTCGCCTCAGGCGTTCCTGGAGACACAAAACCGATATCATGTGTGAGCGTTCCTCTACGCTGAAGAAAGTTTGTCTTTTTAAACTTGATAGTAGAAAAACACTTGCAGTGCTAATGATAAAAGTTGTTCTATTTGCATTTAATTCTTCATTACCGTGAAGCACCTGTCACTTACACACTTTCTACTTATTGATTCCATCTTAGCATTTAACCCGAGAACAGACTCAGAACTCAAGTGTCTGTTGTCCGTGTGCAAAACAGTGTAGGCTACTTGTTGTACAATGTGTCTGTTGTTGTGTTGCATTGGACACCACATTGTGATAGTTATATAACTTTGTGATGTTACACTCTGGTCAATATGCCCATCGTTTCTTGCTTGTTGGGCTTGAGTTTGGCATGCAATGCTTTTAGTTTATTTTTGGAGCATGCAGTACCTTTGAGTGTTTTATGGAGGATTTTCTTGACAGGTTTGGTCTTTGTTTTGGATTATTGCTATAATAATTATCAAACATTTGCATACTGTAATGAAGTTAAATTGAGTTTGAAGTTACATTTACAGGTAAATTGTGATTAATCATGAGGTAACTCTGGGAAAAAAGTGACTCATCGCAATGACATAATAAGTAGTTTGACTAGTAATGATTGATCACATTTTTTGAGGAAGTCTGTCTTGTCACTGACCTGTGCGTTCTGCAGTATGTTGTTTACCAACACTACTCTCCTTCTGGCATTCAGCAGCTTCTTCACATAGGGGTCCAGGTCCAGAGCCACCTTCTGATGCTCATTTATCCGACATAACTCTGCAGACAATAAACATCACAGGACACACACAGCACCAAATAAGGGTTTGCAAACAGGGAA
Source organism: Notolabrus celidotus (assembly GCF_009762535.1). NCBI lineage: Eukaryota > Metazoa > Chordata > Actinopteri > Labriformes > Labridae > Notolabrus > Notolabrus celidotus. Next base: position 8,584,878 of record NC_048287.1, on the reverse strand, counting down.
CTTCGTGTTTTATTCATTTAAGTGTCAAAAAACATTGTAATGACATTTTTTTCAAATCAGATTACCTGTGGCCAGGTTGTCTATATGCTCTCTTAATTCTACCTGGCTTTCTCTGCAAAGAAGAACATAATCACATTAATACAGACAAACTCCAAACATAATTAACAAATTACACGCAATAGCCAGCTCTAAAAACATATATTTTTTCTAATGTCATTGCTTTAAACACATAAGGGGAACAATAAGGGCTCAATAACACCCGTGATACAGTCACGGGACAGCCAAGCAGTTAGCAGGGTTAGCCAGTTAGCTCGGATGACACATCACAATTACCTGATTATTTATAAATAAATGAGAATATCTACCTTACTGAGTGTACATGCAAGTCGAGCTGCTGGATTGCTGGTTTCAGGAGGTCGAGCAACCCCTCGGCGATGGCATCTTTACCTGCAGAAGTCTCCACCAAAGCCGCTGAAGCCATTTCGCCAAACCATAAACACAGCCGAACCCGGAAATGACGTCCTACTGGTGACGTACAGCGTCATAAGAACGTCTCCATTTTCTCCTCGAGAAGAACGGCCAGTTCAGCTAGCAGCACCATTTTGGAGAGCCCCGTTCTTGGTGTTGTCTATTTTTCTAAAAGGGCAAGATTAAACAAGAACCTCTCTTTTTTTAAGTGAAATATTTGCAAATTAGCTTCGTGTTATACTTTGTATCTAAGCAGAAGAAGCAAAGGACAGCCGACACGGTCACACCGTGCTGAGACAGGCTAGCTTTGAAGGCTAATCTTGGCTGGCTGCGAGGCTTTTCGACCGACGCGACATTCACAGTGAGTACAAAGAATAATAAAAATGATAATGATAATAATAATAGTGAACTGTTACATTGAAGTGTTGTCAATCTTTCCCTCGTTAACGACTACCAGTTCAGCGTTGAGTTAAGAATTAAACCGGCTTGTGTCCGGCCTGGTTTACAGGCGACTACCTCCGCCCTGCATAGTTTGTATGGGCGAAGATGGACCGGTTTAAACCAGAACAAAGGTGCTTTTAGAAAGTGTAATTCAAGAAATAAAGAAGTTAAACCTGACGGAGAGAGTGATGTGTTATTTCTGACAGTTAGTCGGTTCATTAAAACGGGTTTATTAGGGATCTGCTGCATGCTGTTTGGAGGAAACGGACACAAACAGCGTCTCTGATGATATATGACCGAGCAGCTGCCACCATCTTGAAATCTTCTTCATCTACTGCTTAGCAACGTTCAAAAGCATGTTAAATATAACTGTCAACATCTTTATAACTTCATCGTAGTTAACGGGGTGATGTTACCTTAAATTCACATTGCTGTTGTATGATCTTTACATTGACCCTCCTCCATAGTGTCAAATGCATGACCTGAGCACCAACTACGTGTGTCCGTGTCGCTCTGCAATTCCCCTGGTAAACGCTTGGGGGCAGTGTGGGCTCAAGCGGCAACCTCCGGATTAGTCCAATGCGAAAGTGCCAAAAACTGCAGTTCATCGAGGATCCGCTTGAGGCTGGCTCCGGAAGTACCGAAGACCATATACACACACATTGAAAAAAAAAGACGATCTTTACAACAGAAATAAACATGTTTACAGCCTGGTACAAAATACGAGTGTAGTCTAGACAGCTAATTTCTCAATTTCGAAAACATTTAGATGGGTCTTCCAATAAGAGGCACAGCTGACTTGATTGACAGGCGGGAACACTGTAGCTGTTGGCGAGGAGGCTCAAAGCCTGTCTCTTTATGTCACAATCGCTCAACAGCAGAAATATGGCTGCCGCTGATGATTGGCCTCAAAACAGCGCTTCACAAACAGATGGGTGACGTCACGGATACTACGTTCATATGTCATACAGTCAATGTGTAGCACCCATAGACTGAATACAATATGGACGTAGTATCCGTTCATTGGATCCTCCATGAACTGCAGTTTTTAGCACTTCTGCATTGGACTCTTATTTTTAGACCAGAGGTTGCTGCTTGGTGCTACCCAGCGGACCAATCACAGGGCTTGCTACAAATGAGACCCTGTCCCCCAGTTGTTATTTTTTATAAGACAAGTAAATATGTTTTAGAGCATATTTAAACATATGTGTTAAAACAATGAGCTTAGGAATGAAAAAGTAACCAGCTTTCAACAATTTTAACAACATTTTGATTTAAACTAATTTTAAAGGGATAATTTCACAAAAAGTGACTTTTTAAACACGTATTTTTAGTTAGATTTTGACATCCTCGCAGTTTGATCCACAGCCGTAACATTTGGCACCGATATCCTGTCAAATATCTGTGAAACCTAAACACCAATCACCTTCAGATTCATGAATTACAATGTTGAGAACGAGCATCGCATCAAAGATTAACAGACTGTAGAGTTCTGTTCTGTCGTCCTACACTTTACCTCAGCTCTGAAATCACTCTTTCCTTCTCCTCCCTTCATCTTGATTTGTGTTCTGTCTTGTCTTGTTTCCAGGAGCCTGCAAAAGAAGTCAAAATGAGCGCAGCCTCCTCACAAAAAGTTGTCCTGAAAAGCACCACCAAGGTGTCCCTGAATGAGCGGTGAGGCGCCACGCACCCTGTCAGCAGTTACACACCAGATGAAAAGGCCAGCCTTGGCTTGTGATGGTTCTAGTGCTCCCTACGGAAGGAAGGCTTCTGTTGGGGACCGGACCCGACATGGATGCTTTGCTCCGTGTGTGCGCTGCTCATTCAACCATGCCGGCCTTGTCCACGTGTGTAGGGTTAAATATGACGTTGGCATGGGACAGAGGCGCTGTAGCTGGGCCAGGCGTCTTGTATGAGCAGTGCAGACATGTAGACAAGGGCAAAGGGTAGTGGTCACACTTGGTAAGCCTTGGTAAGCCTGTGCTGGACCGGACCACTGTCCTACCAAAGCCCTGGCACTCCTTCTCCCTGTTAATATGCTGAATATTGGCCTTTACAGTGGAGAGGAAGGCTTAAGATAAACCAGGGAGATGAGGCATCTTCCTGCCTCTTAATTTCTCTCTCTCAAACCAATGGAAATGAAGCACATGCTCTTCTGTCTTTCCCCTCCACCTCTCTCTCTGCTCAAAGGTACTCAGTCCTAGCTTGGACGTGACAAAGAGCTCCCTCCCCCCCTCCACTCTCATCTCCCCTTTTGCTCCGTGGTTAAACCACAGCGTCACGGTCCATGCTGTAAGAGACTGAGTGGCCAAGCACTCCTCATGTCCAGGGCCTCTGCTGCAGCACGACGCCGATGCCCAGCCGAGCAGCTGGAGGCCTGTAAGTGGCAAACTGTGCTCCTCTTCTCTATCTGTCTAAACTCTTTGTTTCTTCTCTACATCAAAGTTCTCCTTGTGCTTGTTTGAAATCACACATGCTTAATCCGAGTACAAATCAGATGTGATCGAGAGAGAAAATGAGTGCCAACAGGTGAAGTCTGAAATGACTAAAGAGCCAGCACAGTCTGTGTGGCAGCATCAGTAACATGAGCAATGACTTGATGTGGAACCTGCTTCCTCCTCCTCCTCTGTATGTCCCCTCTCCCCCTCTTTTACTCCCCCCTCTCTCTCTCCCCTCCCGCCTCTAAAGCTTCACTAACATGCTGAAGAACAAGCAACCCACTGCGGTAAGCATTCGAGCCACCATGCAGCAGCAACATCTGGCCAGTGCCCGCAACCGCCGGCTGGCCCAGCAGATGGAGAACCGGCCTTCAGTGCAGGCTGCTCTGAACCACAAGCAGGTGAGGCCAAAGGTCAGACAGGCAGCAAGTCAGTGGACCCTTTTAACCAACTAAAGACAGACCTGCAACAAGAGAGTTTGTGTTAAGAGGTGTTGCAGCAGAGTAGGTGAGTGAGGGACGTGACAGAAGAATAACATCCCAGATATCGTCACATCGCTCCCTGTTAACAGGAGGGGTATTATTAGTCTGCTACCATGAAGTGCAAATTGCACTTCACACTCTTAAGTGCCTTTGCATGCAGATGTTTGATAAAACACTTAACCCCCTCCAGATGACAGATTAAATTCTTTCATCACTTGTCTGTTATTCTGTTATGTGTTGAGTCTTGAAACAAGTTTTTATCCCTGTGAATCGGTTTTACAGCAGGCTTTACGACGTAGCATTTCAAAACAATCCAAAAACACTGGTACTGAATGATATCAGTGAATTTATACATATACTACAACCAGACTTTTAAAATACTAGAAATAATGATCTCTCCAGTGAGTCTACTTTCCTCTATGCCCTGCCCTGGATGACGCGTTGCTTGTGTGACTGATTTCATTTGGCTTCCCTGATTAACTCGTCTCAGAGCTTGAAGCAGCGGCTGGGGAAGAGCAACATCCAGGCGAGGCTGGGCCGGCCGGTGGGTGCCCTGATGAGAGGAGGACCTGCAGGAGGAAGAGGAGGAATGCGAGGGATGACGAGGGGAGGCCTCCGGGGACGAGCCAGAGGAGGAGCAATGAGGGGGGCGCTGTCTCTGAGAGGTGAGCATACAGTGAATTGGTTCCCACAGCCGCGGGCTTCTCCTTATGTGTGAAGCTGTATTTGCTAAGTAAGAGTAATTACGATGTTTCATGTTTGACAGGGAAGCGGATGACCACAGGGGGCCCAATGCGAGGCCGCGGCTCTGCTGGCCGCTTGGCGATGCGTAGAGGAGGACGCCACCGTGGAGGACCTGTTGGTAGAGGAGGAGTTCTGTCTAGAGGAGCAGCTCGAGGCGGAGTTGCCAGAGGTGAGAGGGCGTTGTTGTTTTCTCTGTTAATGAAGCAGGTAACCGACCGGTGTCCTCACAAATACACAGATTTGACTCTGATCTTTGTTGTCAGGTCGCGGTGGACTGCGTGGTCGTGGAGGTTTTCTTGGTCGTGGTGGTGGTCGCGGTCGTGGGCGGGGCCGAGGTCTTGGCAGACCAACCGTGACCCGCGAGCAACTGGACAACCAGCTGGACGACTACATGTCGAAGACCAAAGGACACCTGGATGCTGAACTGGACGCCTACATGGCCCAGGCGGACCCTGACAGCATGGAGTGACTCAGATGGACTCTAAAGCACAAAGAGAGTCACTGCAGAACTTTATGACTGAACTTACACACAAAGTGACGTGTGATTTACACCTGAAGTTACGTTCGGAGTTATGATTGTGTTCATATTTAGAAGACAGATGCAAATCCAGCAGGAGGGTGAGGTGTCACCTGAATGTGCTTGGACCACAGCTCAGTTGTGCATCAACATGCTCCTGAAAATCCCTTGTAGTCTCAAAGAAGGGACCTTTTAATCATTAACAGACCTGCTGTCTCCAGAGTCAGATCAATTTGGTTCGTTTTTATATACGTGACATAAAAAAGTTCAAACTGTAACAGCAAAAAAAAAAAGTTTTGAGACGTGTCCACTGATAATAATTACACCTTTCATTTTTTAACCTTTATTTTAAATGGATCGACGCATTGTTGGGTTATTTTGTCGGTTTGTCCTGGAAACATTTGCATTGAAAGCTTTTCTAAATTCTTGTGTTCATAAAAAAGAATGTAAGAAGAGCCATGACGCCAGGTTTTCCATTTGTCTGTTTTGTATTTAAAAAGATGTAGTACAGTTTTTTTTCCTCTGTATCTTCCACCTGTCGGCTCTCTTCTGTAGAGCGCCGTTATTCTTACCTTGTACCTGAGAGCATTTGTATAAAAGAACCGGAAGCAAGTGACATAGGTTTTAATTAAAATGGAAGTGATGATTTCCCAAACTGTGTCAGTTGTTTGTATTTACAATGTTCATCCCACTTCAAGCAGAGTGAATGAAATGTTCATCAGAGTAAATTATGAGTGAGGTGTCAACGTCAATGTTAAGGGATTGGGGACCTTATCCAAAGCCACTATGCATGAACTTGTTTGACCTGGACTCCATTAACTAAGAGTCTAGTGAGTTCCCAAAATGCTGTGTCAGATTTGTGAGACCTTCTATCTCTTTGTAAAAATGCAAAATGTTTGTTTCAACCAAGCAGCAACCTCTATCTGCGATGAAGCAAATCAGAAGTGCTGAAAACTGCAGTTTCTTGAGTGTCCACTTGAGGCTGGCTGCTGAAGCACCGGAAACCACACATGCATTTAAAAAAACCCAATCTCTTTATGGTGGGAAAAAAAAATGTATACAGCCTGATACAAAAAACAGTTTTGGTCTGAATAGCTCATTTTTATATTGGCACACACTGTACGGGGGTGAATTATTTTATAACTCTATAACTCTCAGGAAATGTGGGGAGCAGAGAGTGGGGGAGGACATGCACTAAATGTTAAAGGCTGAAATCAAACCTGCGACCTCTGCTATGAGGGCTATGGCCTCTGTGCATGGGGCAGGTGCTTAGACCACTAGGCCAACGGTGCCCCATAACTCTTCAATTCTTAAGATAAAGTGAGGGGCGCTGGTGGCCTAGCGGTTTAAGCACCCCACACACAGAGGCTATAGTCCTCGTTGCTAGTTTGATTGCTGGCAGCGACCATTTGCTGCATGTCTTGCCCCCACTCTCTGCTCCCCACATTTCCTGTCTCTCTACAGCTGTCCTTTCAAATAAAAAGGCAAAAATGCCCCAAGAAAAAATATATATATTTTAAAGTAAGCATTTTTGATAGGAGGCACAACTGACCTGACTGACAGGCAGGCACACTGTTACTGTCAGGGAAGAGGTTGGGATCCTGCCTAAACGCCGCCTCTTTGCCTTATGTTTGGTCGACTGAAAGTCAGGTTGAGTCAACATTTCCAATAAGGTGAGCATCAACAGCAGGCTTCAAAACTCTGCTACAGAAACAAACTGGTTGACATAACGGAGACTACTCCATGTTTTATACAGTCTATAGTCACAGCCAGTAGTTCCCTCAGGGAAAGTTGAGAGATGCCTTACAAAATAAGTAAATACATTCAGATTTTATCCATTTGTGTAAGAATACAAACCGAAATAGTTGTGACTATATATGCAAAATAAAATCTTAGGCTTTCAGCCTGTATGAAACTCATAGATACTACCTGTCTGTGCTAATAGTCTGCTCGTGGCTTCAGCCTACACATAAGGATTACATGTATTCTGCTTCTAGCTGTGTTTAAAATGACTGTAAATTAATATCAGGGGTATTTAGCTGTTGTTTATTATTGTTGTTCTGATGTCTGTCTTTGGATTGGCCTATGAGTGCTTGTCCATGCTTTTAACTACCATGAATTACACCGGGGTCTTGTGCCTCAATGTGGGGTCACAGTGGGGTCACAGACTGAAAAGTTTGACAGTCCCTGGTCCATAGACTAAATTGGACCAGGTCCTGCTACAAAACAACAATACTTCTACTTGTGAGACCTGGATTAAATTGTGGTAGGCTGCTGTTTTATAAACTGTCTCAGATTTGAATCCTTCAAAGGGGTTGACAACTTCTTTTCCTGTTTAGACAACATGGGACCAGGTCCTTATCCAGAACTAAAATACCAAGACTTATTAGATCTGGACAAGAGACAAGAGAGGACTAGATTCAGATATGTGAAAACTAGGACTAGATCAGGGGTTCCCAATCTTTTCAGCCCACGACCCCCAAAATATAGATGCCAAAGACTCGTGACCCCCACAGTCCCTCATAGTGATTTAATGTGGCTTCATTTAGCTGGTCTGAAGAAAATTAACCTACCTATATGAGCATGTGTCTGTGTTTCCTGTGCTGTTATGAATTAACTTACTGCTTCTCATTCTTTTTATAATTAACTGTTCCCTAATTCTAAACTTAGGAGTCATCTGGCAAAAAGAAATGCAGAAAACTCATTACATTTTCTATTTTCAAGGTTTTATTTCAAGGTTAGCTACTGGTTTTTGTAGATATTTTTTCCTATTATGGGTAAAATGTTCTAATTTTAGATAACTTGAAAAAAGAAACATACTGGAAGACATCTCACAACCCCCCATTTGTGTCTCGCGACCCCCAGGGGATCCTGACCCACACTTTGGGGACCCCTGGACTAGAGTTGTAGGCTTAAAACACATTATTTTCCTCATTTTTTTAAAGGGCATAACCCACAGGCTTTTCAACAGTATGAGATTTATTTCTAAGAAGCATTGTTACAACAAAGAAATAATCTACCAGACGAAAATGCCTTTTTTGTGCTGTTTTCTTTTAATCAATACCTAATCACAATCATCATTTGACCAGAGGTGAAAAGGTTACTGAAATAAATGATGACTAAATAAAAAGCAACAGTATGACTCGATAAATTCAACAAATACATATACAGAAATAAGATTTCGGAGTGATTACTTTGTAGCTGGGGTCTCCATGTAGCTATGGTTCTGACTGTCGTAAACATAAGTCGTAAACCGTAGTCAACTGCCGTAAAGCCTACTATAAATAGTTCGGCGGCACTCTTCCGACTCCTCTTGACCGCGTTGGCTGGCTTGCGAGTTGTTGTCGCTCATAATGGGTAAATATTCGTAATCTACTTATTTATGTAGCTCTGAGTGGTTATGGCGCGTTGATGTACTCACGATAGCTGTAGGTAGGAATAATATACGATTTAGCGCGACAGTTTAACATCGCGTCCTAACTCTACACACCACGTTGTCTACGTTAGACATGCTAACTAAGCTAGCTGCTAGATTGCTTCATGCTACATTGATTCAACTGAGATATCTTGAGTGAATGGTTTGAGTCGATTCTTGTGGTGATTGTAAACTAAGCCAGTTTACGTTAACCTAGCTGTAGTTATTACAGTCTCTCCAACCGTTCAAGTAGTTTACCTCCACCAGCTCGCCTGTGAGTGTAAGCTCTACCATTAGCATAGGTGGAGAGAGCGCATTGCAAGGACACGGATTTCTACACATCTTTCAACTACACAAGCCTATTACAGACGTTTCAGGAGATATGACCTGTCACAGTAGGACAAGACAGTGCGTATACTTTGTTGCTTTCAATGAAAGTACACTTCTGGTGGGAAAGACTTAATTTATAAGACCGAGGATTAGGGCCACAATATGTATGAGAAAAATAATCCGATTTCGGGAATAAAGTTTTAATTTTATGAGGAAAAAAAAGTCCTAAGTTTAAGATTAATGACAGATATTAACCTGAATAAAGTTGTACAATTAAGAGGAAAAGTTGTTCGTTCATGAGGATAAACTGGATAATTCAAGAGGATAAAATGGTGGTCTTTCTACATAAATGTATAGTAAAAACACATTAATTTACAATATGAAGTACATCATTTTAGAGAAACTAATAACTCCAGGGAAAAGTTCATAAAATTGTAAATTTGAGGTTTCATTCCTATTAATAAAAATAGGACATTCTGGTGACTTGACTCAATTAAAATTTTTAAAGTCACAAAATTACAAGAAAATAAAATTTGAAAGAATAAACTTATTTAAATTAACATAAGTTGTTAGTTTCAAATGAATGGGAATAAACTAAAATGTTTAGAGGGAGAAAGTTCCGACTATTTTGAGAATAATGAATTGAAGATTAAAGTTTTACATTTACAAGATTGAAGTTGTATAAAGTTATTATGAAGCCTTTACTAATGTATAACTTAACATGATACTCGCTCCTTAATAACAAACAGGCGAACCATAGACTAAAATTATGAATGATAATTTAGTAGGTGTAAATACTTTATGGTATTCTTCACTTTAGGCCTTAAACTGTATCTGTGGTGATTGGAGTGAAAATTGAAACGCCGTTCTTGGTTTTGTGCCACGGTGCAGACTCTTCAGTGGGTTTGTCCTGTTCAGTGGGCTGATCCCAGAACAGCTGTGGCCAGATTACATCAGGTTTTGCTTTCACCCCGGCACTGCTGGTTGCTGAACGGTGACAATGAGGCCTGACACATTCACGGCACATGTGTGAATGAATGATTGAAAACCCTGAGATTATCGAGTATATCTATAAGTAGTTTTGAATATTCCCTCTCTTGCAGGTCGTACATGTGATGGGGTAAAAGATACCCTGGAGATGATGCTGCCTTTGCTTTGTGACACGAGGTGAGTTTTTGTGTTTATAGATTTGAGTGATTGATATTCAGTGTCATTCTAAAGGTCCGTGGTCATTTGTCTGTGTTGTAGTTTGTGTGCACAGTGTGATCTTGAGTCCTGTCAGGTGGACTACAGATCTCACACAGTGCACAGAGTGATCAATTCTCTTGCAACCCACTGCTGTGCACTCTGCAGCAGTGTTACTTATGAGGACTGACAGATCTTTCTTGAATACATTTTTAGAATGCAGTTATTGTTGTTTATGGTGCTGAGTCAGACTGCTGTTTGTTTCAGGTGCAGCCGCAGACCTCGGATCAGCTCGGTGAGTTTTTTTTTATTTTTATAAAGGACATGTTCTGCTGTTATGATGATTGGCTAAATATGTTCAACTGCTCTGAAGTGTGATTGATATGTGCCTCTCTGAACATCCTGCATGTGAAGTTCAATGTGATCATTGATGGTTCTAGAAACAGATTCTCATTATCATCCTGTTTCTGCAGGTTTCTCACAGACCTGACCTCCAGCAGTGAAGCAGCAACATGATGAAGGTATAAATATCAGCTTTCACTTGGCTATAGAGTCAAAGTAAGCACTGCGTGGTATCTGCAGCCAGCTGTCTGATCAGCTGGTTTGTTCAAAAGCCAGTGCGAGAAAAACTCAACATCTGGCATCGTTGGTCTGTGAGCTGAATGTGCTCGGAGTCCTGGTATTTTTGTTGAGACACACTCAACCTGAGGCCACATTAATATTCTAATTATAGTTATTATAGTCAAGACAGGCGTTTTACAGGATAAACAGAGCTTGCACTTTTTAAAAGAAATGAAAGACATGTTGAGTGATAATCTAATATACAGCACTATACGCTGCAAGAGGTTATTACAAAGGACGAGCTTAGGGTCTGATCTGACATGGTGGCATAGGTTGGCAAGAAGTGCCTTGTCGTCCTAAAGTATAGGGCTGGTCCAATTTTTTTTAAAAGCATAACTTCAGCGCATGTGTATGCATCACCAACTATGGGCAATAGGTGAGATGTTGGAGAGGTCATATAATCGCAGGGGGAAAAAAAACACAACTCTATACCATATAGTTCCAAATCCATAGTGGGGGTTAAAAAATGGACCATAAAGTAACGTACCTTTAAAATTAGATGAAGTTACATTTTTCTGCGTTATTTGTGTAAAAAAAAAAACTGATAACATAAATGCACTTACAAGGCTCACAAGGCACTTGCTTTTGTTTTATAATTAAAGTTTTTTGGCCAAAAAAATACCCTGAATTTAACACTTTAGACTTTAAAAAAAAATTGTATTGACTCTTAAATGAACTCAACATATTTAATAGTGTGCTGAGCTGTTAATATTTAGCAACATCTAGCTGTCACTGTAGATTAGAACGCTATTATGCCCCCCCCCCTGTCAGTGGAGTGATGGTGGCCTTTGAGGACATAAAGGTCCTGTGATGCATGATGGGAAGTCTATTTGTCAAGTTCTTAAAATCAAAAACATTGATCAGCACAAATCCTTAAGCTCAACCACCACTCCCTCCATTAAACTGATGCATTTCACGTGGCCGCTGACTAAATACAAACTGTTAATAGTTTGTACGTTCTGTAGAATTATGGTGTCCTCTGTGGAAGTGGACTTACTCTTGTGTATTTAAGGCTCATTCAAAGTTCATAGAGGAAATGATAATGATGTAGTAAAGCAGTTGACATCAGGAGTGTTTGATGAACCCAAAGCTGACTGATTCTCTTGCTGTCATTTTTATCAGGACAGATTGCTGTGAAAGTGTCCCTTCATGTGCCTCCATGGGGTAACCTTGGCTGTTTGATTGGCCCGGGTTTCTGCTGCAGTGATTCCTCTCCTCGTCGTCCCTGGCTGTCCAACAGGTGAACTTCAATCTGAACTGTTAGCACTGAAGGCTGAGGTCTATCCCGACGGACCTTTACCCGTAGGGTCATGTCGTTGGAAATACCTCACAGAGTAAACCTGTAGTCTCGCTTTACCCACACGTTCCCTGCCATGAGCCTGCTGGGATATCACTGCAGAACACTGGAGGACAGGAGGGACGTTGACTGTAGCAGGTGGGCAGTGATCACTTACTGAAGGTTGTTTTTTTGTCTTCAGGTCACCATTATGGTGAGGTGGATGAGGCATGATGGACTGGTGTGCAGACGGATTGGTAAGTCTTTTGAAGTATTGTACACAGTGAGCACTGCGTGGTATCTGCAGCCAGCTGTCTGATCAGCTGGTTTGTTCAAAAGCCAGTGCGAGAAAAACTCAACATCTGGCATCGTTGGTCTGTGAGCTGAGTGTGCTCGGAGTCCTGGTATTTTTGTTGAGACACACTGGACTTTAGTCCACTCGGATGGATTTTGTTAGTCTAAAAGTATGTTTAGTTTTTTCTGATATCCATGTGATGGGAACAAGAGTACAGCTGCTCCATTTAAAAACATCTAATACATTTTAAGATCAGTGGAAAGTTAAGATTAGGCACATCATCCACTGTTAAACATTTATGTACTGGATGACAGATCTCCCTAGATTTGAGTCTGTGGATGGCTTTATAAATGTTTCTGATCTGGTTGTTCTTCCAGGTTTCTGCTGAAGTAAAGAGCCGCCCCAAGTCTCCGTCTTCAGAAGCGTTGAACACTCGAGGTATGTTTGATGTAAAGCATGCTGGTGTTTTAAAGCTGAGGTCTATCCCGACGGACCTTTACCTGTAGGGTCATGTCGTTGGAAATACCTCACAGAGTAAACCTGTAGTCTCGCTTTACCCACACGTTCCCTGCCATGAGCCTGCTGGGATATCACTGCAGAACATCACAAGTGATTCCAGCTTCTGTAAGATGAGAAAGAACATAAGAAAACAGAATCAATTATTTATGTAAAGCTCTTTTTATTTTTGTTTCAGAAAGCTGAGAACAACCTGTAGACGTTTCATCAGGAGTCCCTGCAGTCTCTCGCTGTGAGTCGTGTGTGTGTGTGTTTTGTATTTAAGTAATGTTGATATTTGGTCATATACCAAGGCTTCCAGGACTCCCTCTTCCTGACTTGCTGTGGACTTGACCAGAAATTAAAAATCATCCCAGCAGGCTCCTGCAGCTCTGCTAAAGGAGACCTGCAGGGAACATCACCTGAATATGAAGAACATTTGGTGTTATCTTTTATTAGACAATGTCGAATATTAAAACTGAAACTTTGCTTCCTTTTTAGTGTTCAGATGAGCAGATTGATACCTGACCAGCTGAGAGGACCAACTTCAATCTGCAGTCACCAACTTTGTTCTTAAATCAATCAATCTTTATTTGTAAAGCGCCAAATCACAACAAACAGTATCTCAAGACGCTTTAACAAACAGAGCAGGTCTAGACCGTACTGTTAAATAATTTACAAAGATCCAACATCAAGACAGGATCAGATCCAGTCTCACCCACAGGACTCAGTCTGATCTCATCTTAATCCACCATGAGCAGAGCACTTTGCAGCATTTAGCAGGTTACAGCAGCAAGGACAAACTTCCTTTTAACAGGCAGAAAACTCCAGCAGGACCAGACTCATGCTAGACAGACATCTGCCTTGACTGAATTGGGTTGGAAAGAGGGATAATGACCAGGTCTCTGTTAATGTGACCAACATGGTTTGACAAAATGTGGAAAGATTATAATGTGCTTTGTAGCCTTTTTTGTAAGGTCAGTAAAATGCTTGAATTTTAATAAACTTCTGAAATACTAGTTATTTTTTCCCTTGTTTTTATTCACTCATGAACACTGCACCTATATGTTCAAGGTGATAGCAAAGTATTGCACCTACCAAAAGAAGTACTAAAACATTACCCTATCACCATGTTGGGCTCTTGTTTTTACAGCTTGTTGGCTCACATTGAACTTCAATGATTGTTTTCAGAGAGGAGCCTCAGAAGTGACGCTCACAGCCAGAGAAACTTGAAATGTGATAACGGGCTTCAAAAGTCTAAGATTTTGTTGAACACAGCCTGTTCAAAAGTTAAATCCAGATTATCTTGATATAGAAATCCACTGTTCTCTAGGATCAGGTCTGTCCTTTTGAAGAACTAGATTAAATCAATGTAATTCAGACAGATTTAAGTTTTCAGATCAGCAGAGTGCCGCTTGTGAGAATGTCATGACACTCTTTCCAACTCTTATTTTCAGTACATATTTATCTACTGTGTAGCTGTAGTTGGATGCCAATTCAAACAATTTTTGTGATCAATTTTTTTGTTATACACAAAGACAAAATTAAAGACACATAACAGAGGTACAGGAGAGAGGGATCATGTCCATTGCCCATGTCAGATTAGAGATAAGTAAATAGAGAGCAAAAAATAATCAAATGAATACAAACAAACAGATTAAATTCTCTCTCTTGGATCACCATGGCATGAATTATAATCGTAGGTAAACAAAAATAAAAGGGAAACACCTCAACCCATAAGTACCCTCCAATCCCACCCCAAGGACCCTGTGTATGGATGAAAACCTGTTTCTAGCATAGACAGAGTATTAATGGTGTCAAACCAGATTCAAACTCTTATGGAAAATGTCAAATGCTTTAATGCAGTTTTCTTTCATGCCTTATTTTTTATTCTTTGCTTTTTCTTTCTGATTTATTTCCTTATGTATCCTTTAAGAAACATAAGCTCAAATGGGTTGAGGACCGCCTCTGCACAATACCTAAAAACTCAAACAGCTTGAAAAAATATGTTAAAATGTCAAAATGATCATAAAGAAAATGTTTGACCAACAAGTTGTCCTCTGTTTAGTTCCTTAATCCATCCCTCCGACGGAGTCAGGATAATCCTATTCTTCACTTTTCCTTTGAAAAACAGTTCTCAGTAAATCAATTACCAACACATCATCAGTGATTGTTTTCAGGTGTTTTGAACACTTAATGCAGTTTAATGATATTTGTAAATATTTGTAACCTTCAGTCCTGCACAGATTTCACTGTGGTGACTTTTGTATTGGAGGTAAGTGCAGCTTGACTTGTAATATAGGTTTAATAACATATGACTGACAACGTCATTAAAAAGTCAGTATAAACATAGAACCATAAACGTTTTAAGAGCAGGATATAATGAGCTAGGTCTGGGTTTTTATCATGACTTTTACGAAGTGGTGAGTTCATTAGTCTGGTACTGGTACATTTTCCAAGCTCATTTTTTGGAATAAGCTACATTATTATTATATTAATCAATTAAGCTGAAAATGTAATTAAGTTTAATCATTGCCCATGTTAAACTCTTTATTTGATCTGCCTCAGACCTTTTAGTGAAGTTAGTACACAACATTTCAACTTCACACCTGTAGCAGTATATTTCCTCCACCAGGGGGCAGCATATATTTATACAACAGAGAGACAGGCTCTCTCTCAGGTTACACTTTGTCCTTTAAAGGAGATGTCTGGAGAATGAGGGTCACTCCTGATTGAATGGCAAAATATTTTTTTCTTTCCCACCCAGCGACATAAAATCCTGACAATTTTGAATATTTTCTTTTCTCTACTTATTTGCAAGTTATTTCTTTATGCATGACCCTTTGAGCTCACAAGTGACCCTTCATCTAAGACCACTGCTGAATACATCCCCCATTAACAGATAGGGAGGCCCTTTGAAGTTCACTCATAATGAAGATTTTTAAATAACTACTGTCAGCAGAATTCTGTGTTTGCATGTTGTCTCTTTGTAGCTATTTTCTGTCTCTTTGTTGTTATTTTGTGTCTTAGTAATTGTTTTCTGTCTCTTTGTTGTTATTTTGTGTCTTAGTAATTGTTTTCTGTCTCTTTGTTGTTGCTTCTGTCCCTCCTGTTAGTTTTGGTATGCAGTATTAATGAGTGTTATATTGTTTGTACAGTCGTAATGAGTCTCCTTGTAGTTGTTTTCAGTCTCTTTGTAGTTGTGATGTCTTCTTTTTGTCAAAATGTGTCCCTTTGAAGTTATTTTGCTTCTCTTGATGGTTGTTTCTGTTTCTTTGTTTCCTTTGAAAGGGTTTTCTGTCTCGTTTTTTCTTCTCATCTCGTGGTATTTTGTATTTCTATCTCTCTGGTATTATAGTTGACTCTTGTGCTTTATTGCACTTTTGTTTTTCTTTGTAGACGCTTTCTGTCATTTTGAAGTTGTTTTGATGTTTTCTGTGTGTAGTTTTTTGGTCTCTGAAATATTTCAATGTCTGGTATATTTTTCACCCTTTTCAGATAGCTTTGTGTTTCTTTGTTGTTTTGTGTCTCTGCTATAATGTGGTTATTCCTTGTATTTTTGTAGTTGAGCAGCTTTAATTGACATTTTGTGTCTTTGATGCTTAAAGATCTTTTACCAGATGTTGAGTGACTTTTTGTTTGTATCTTTCAGTTCCTTTGCAGTTGTTTTGTGTCTCTTTGCAGTAATGTTCTGTTCATTTGTTGTTTGTTTGTTTGTTGTTGTTTTGTGCCTTTTTACACTTTTACTGCGTTACTTTGTGATAGTTTTATGTCCCTGCATGGTCATTTAGTGTGTCCATGGGGTTATTTAGTCTCTCTTTGTGGCCTCTGTGTGTCTCCCTTGTTGTTTTGCATATCTTCGTGGTCCCTTTGTTTCATCTTCTGATCCTTGTCTATTTTTATGATGGAAAATGCTGATGATATAATGGCCGCTTTAAGAAAAAGTAGGTGAAAGTTCAGACGAGGGAACAAAACGATCTCATCGGATCCAAAACAGCTTCCAGTCCAAGTCCCAAGAAGAAACAGCGGGCTGCACGGGTCACATGATCCATGTGCCTCTGGAGTCATGTGACCTGTTTACAGAGGAAACAGTTGAGAAAGTGGAAAGTACATAACCTCGGTGTTACATTCAATAACTGCCCTTTCAAGACAGCAAGAGTTCTTCTGATAAAACGCTTATTGAAACTGTTTGGAAAGTTTGCTGCAATTGCTGAATCCTCACACGAATGAACATGAAGTCTTGAGTTTATGATAAATTCCATCGCAACATAACAATGAATACCAACTTCCCAAAACGTCTCATGTTACACACCTATAAATCATTTACAAACCTGGTCCCTTACTCTTTGCTGCTGCTTTTTAAAGTTTGATGTGCATGTATCATGTTTTTCTCTACACTTAAACCATTTTGACCTCCACATTTCAAGGTGCAATGAAGTTTATTGATGCACTGTTATGTTTTAGTATCTTTCATGTTTGTGTTGTTTTTGCATCCATGTACTTCAGTGTTTAATCATATTTTCCATTTCTTTCCATTTGACCCTTTGCACCCTTACATTTCTGACTTTTCTTACTTGTGTGACTTCTATATACGCTTATTTTATATAAATACTAATATACATACAAACATATCTCATTTTTAACTTAAACGTCCTCAAAAGTTGAAGCTTGAAACAACTTGATTTGTAGATATTCATCATTTTCCCAGCTATAACGTCACCTTTGTCTCATAAGAAATGGTTATTTTAGGCAGAAATCTGTTGAATGCTAATGTACAGTGTTGGCATCCAGGAGCTGCTAACTAATGGGTAATCTTAGATTTTTCCAATGACTATAAAGTATTTTAAGTTGCTGCTTACTTACAGTGTTACAGTAAGACCATATAAAAATGAACATTATGCCAGAGTGATGATTTTTATCTTTATCTTTATCTTTATGAAAAAAGGCCGTCTCCACAGGCGCTGACAGATGACACCAGTGCAGCCAAGCCTTGCGCAAAGGGGACCTGACTGGGGAGGGGATCCTTTCTGCTAACCAAAAAACATGTTAGACTTATAGATAAATCAAAGGCAGGTGGGTCCAGTCCACAGCTGAACAGATTCTTGTGTTCATTTTAAGCAAACACTCAAGGTTATGGAAAGTTCCACAGCTCTTGTGTTAATGTTTGTCACGTTTTTTTTGCCGTCTCCCTGGGAAAAAATGAACACTTGTACATAAGTCTGCATGATAACTGAGTATGATAACAGAAACCGTGTTCGAGAAACTTTTATTTGTATCTAATTTTATAGTTGATCACCGTTCCATCTGCTAACATGGGGCAGGCAGGGTTTATGAACAATACTGTCGCCAGTCAGCAGGGGAGCTCTAAATCTTTTGGCTTCACAGTAAGTTAACACTTAGGGCATCCATTTTAATATACAGTCTATGGTGTGTGATGATTGGCTGAGGCAGGTCATAAGGCAGGACACTGACTTTCATCCCCCTTTGATGTTCATTGACTGGCATCGACAGGAGGCTCAGGTAATCGTTGATCCGGACCTCCAGCGCAGAGAGGCTGACATGCTGCTGAGCTCTACCTGGCGAGGGGGCCTGTCGGGTGGGCACCCTTCCTGGGAAGTGCCCTGTCTGTCTTGTTTTGCTCTACACTTCGCCGCATCCACATTCGGTCTCAAGAAAAGAAAAAATGGGCCTTGGTTTATTTCTGTCTAATAGGGACTTTATTTTTATTTTAAAAAAATGTAAATCAAATTGAATTGTTACATTTTGCTGATTCCTTTGTAACCATGAAAAATATGCCTTGTATTCAAATTTAAATTTTTTAAATCAAAAACAGAAAATCAGATATGCATCGTTTATTGATCTGTAAATGACCAAAAGATACTCGGACTGAAAGACATTAAGAGTAAATTGTGATTAGATAAAAGTGTTCTTTCCAACAGGCTCATCTGTATGCCTCATTTCTAAGCTATGTTTACATCCTGGTGGGAGAGTATGTATGGCCTACATAGGTGTTTTCATCATTGTGGGGACACTTCAGCTCATAACACGCCTACTCAGCAACACCTTTAACACTTTTTTCAGAAAGCATTGAGTTGCTCTTGACAGCTAACCGTTGGCATACTGACAGGTTCTGCCAGACGGAGCGGCATGACTAATGACAATGACATATTGATGGATTGTTACATGAAAACAAATTTGCTCTAAATTCAGACATACAATGTTTTTACACTGCAGAAACTCAAAACAAAGCAAGTGTTTTTGCTGTGTACACTTGATAGAAGCCTCAATCACCAGATCAGTCCAGATAAACGTCTCATTTCAAGATAGTCACAGGACAAAAATTAGACAAAGATTGCTTGTAATAAAATCTTAGTTATGTTTCTGAGGTTATTACAGACTTGTCAGGTGAATGTGGTTTCTATTTAGTCTACTAAGACATTTTTACTTGAAATCAGATAAAACACTTGCTTAGCTGTGAGTTTCCATAGAGTATTATGTTTGTTTGGTCTAGTGATAAGGACAAACCATGATAAATCTCTGTGTAAATTCTGAAAACACATGAACAGCACATTTGCTTGTGGTGTGACACACTTTTGTGTTTTTACATATTTCTGTCAGGACTGAGGATTCCCGGCTTCACACTGGGACAATAATGGATAAATTGGGATATTTGGTCACATAAACTGGATAAAATTGTAATCTAGGTGAAATGGAGCTGGTCAGGAAACATAATGAATTTTGAATTACCTGTAAAATGTGTTAGGAGTTAAAGTGCATGTCCAACACCGGTGTGTGTTTTCTCACAAAGTCTGAGTCAGTCTCTGTGCAGTAATTCAAGATTATAAATTATTATTTGAAGCCAGCCCCATAACCTACAGGTTAAGATCATGTGCTGTAATGTCTGCTATGCATTGGTTCTGACTGGTGACCTCTTCACATAACTCTGCTGTCACGTCTCATCACATAACGGTGTGAGATTATACAAATATGAATGATCCACTCTTTATCAGATTATACCGAGATCTGTCCTAAATATCTCTCATGGTATTTCGGTCGACATCCACAAAAGACTTTCTGTATATTATTCTATTAATGTATGGATTATTGTGTGGATTTTTAGACATCTAACTATATGATAGAATGTCAGTAGGTTTTCAGAATCACCCTGTGGAAACGGGGAGTCCCACCTGGGTGACTCATAAGTCAAGTCGATGATCAAATCCTTTCCCGGGTTTCAGTCTGTTTACTACAAATGTACTTTTCTCTCCATCCACCTTCAACTTCCTGTTTTACATCTGCCAGGCATGCTCTGCATTCTCAGAGCCATGCGGTGTCCACGCGTCGCTTCTGTGCACTGATTGGCTAGAGCCGACACAAACAGAGCGTTTGGACCAATGGGAGCGCTGTGCACGCGCTGAGCCATGCTGTTCACCCTGGCTGCTCATGGCTCTCTGAGGCTGCTCATATAAAGGCTGCAGTGCCCGTCTTTGTTTACAGCAGAGTCACTACAGTCAGACACAGAGACTACGTTACTAAATTCAACGATCGCGCCACAGCGGTTCAATCGATAAGTTTGTCTGTGTGGGAAATTCTGTATCAGCAGTCATGGTGGCAATGATGAAGCGAGTGAAGACCTTCCAGATTATCTTTTCGGACCCCACTAAGACTTTTTACTGCGGGGGGGACAAAGTGTCCGGCCGGGTGGAGGTTGAGGTGAATGAGGTGACACGCGTGTCCGCAGTGAGGGTTCTGGGTTTGGGCTGCGCCAAAGTGGAGTACGCCAAAGGCAAGCAGAGGTGCCGACAGCAGGCCGAGTACCTGCGATATGAGGAGGTGCTGCGGCTGGACGAGCAGCCAACAGGTACGGACATCCAGACCACTATCACCCTCTGAAGTGTCATATCTCTACAGCACATGATGCTATCTGTTCAACATGTTAGCATGGCGAAGATAACTCACATGTGTCAATATATAAATGTACCATCAGGCTGCTGTTACATTGAGATAATATCAATGATCGCGATATTATTGTTGATGCATTTATCAAAGTGTATTGACTTAAAGAGTGTACAAACTAAATGCACTGATATAACCAAGAAGGATTTTATTCTTCATTTTTTTTATTGCCAAGACATTAATATGAGATTTTGGAAATGGCAGTATACACAGCCATGCTTAGAAAAGTGAATCAAATGAGTGATTGTAGTCTTTACTGCCTGTTGGATTCATTTAATAGGAGCTCAGAAATGACTGACTGGCATTGAACGCAGCAGTACTATGACACCCCCCCTGATTTCCCATAGACTAGATCCCAGGGAGTCTCCCAGACAGGATTTATGGATAATTACTCAGCTGGCGTTTACTCTCGATGAATCATACTGTCAGTGCCATCTAGTCTCATGAGATACACTGTACCCAGTGCATGTAGTCACAGTTATAAAATAATTGTGGGGTAATAACATTTTTTTTTTCACTTTCTTTCTCCAGATTCAGACGGATCAGTCGTCTTGAGGCCTGGCAACAAATACATGTACACTTTTGGATTTGAGCTCCCTCAGCAAGGGTAAGACAGAGTTCATGTATTCATAAAGAACAACATCATTTTGAACAGAAGAGTATTTTTGGAATACTTTCGGTTTGACTTATTTTCTCTCCATGTGCTCTCACAGGCAGCTGGTGTCCTCATACAAGGGGAAGTTTGGCTACGTCCACTACTATGTGAAGGCCGTGATGGAGAGGCCACAGCAGACCCCCCTTGAGTGCAAGAAACCCTTCGAGGTGGAGGAGCCTCTGGATGTGAACACCCCTGACCTGCTGGTGAGTTCACTGACACAAGAGATATGTAGATCTGGAAATCTGAGCTCTGTTGTGTCTGCTTGTTACGTTACACAGGTGTAGTGTTTCTTGAGTTTGACCTCTTGTATTTCTTCAGTCTCCCACAGGTGGAGCAAAGGAAAAGAAAGTCACCTGCATGTTCATTCCGGACGGCCAAGTGTCACTCAATGCCAAAATTGACCGCCGTGGCTTCTGTGAAGGGGAGGACATCTGCATCAATGCAAAGTTTGAGAACACTTGCTCTCGTATTGTGGTGCCTAAAGCCGCCATCATCGCCAAACACACCTACCAGGCTAACGGACGCACCAAAGTCTTCCGTCAGAAGCTCTCTGCTGTGCGAGGAAACCACATCATCTCTGGGATGTGCGACGCCTGGCAGGGGAAGACCATCAGGGTGCCCAAGATCAAACCATCCATGCTGGGGTGCAACATCATCCGAGTGGAGTACGCCCTCATGGTGAGCACTCAATCAAGTAGCCATGTAGCTCTTTGTGTTTACTCTTTTTCTTAAATATTGAAAGTAGTTTAACCGATTTAATTCTTCTTCCAGATCTACATCCACATCCCCGGCAGTGAGAAACTGATCCTGGAGCTGCCTCTGGTGATTGGGACAGCCGGTCTGGGCAGCCGCAGCAACAGCGTGAGCAGCCAGGAAGGTTCCGTCAGCAACGCCTCTCAGAGCTGGGTGTCTCTCAGGATGCCCTCTGAGCCCCCCAGCTACTGCGACATTGCCAGGGACTGTTGCCTGGACCAGCCGCTCACACCGCTGCTGGATGACGTGGATGGGGACGAGAGCCCCATCTTCATGAACATACCCGCTTTCCCATTCCCCCCACCTGCATACACAGAGGTGAGGATCTGAACTACATCACTGTCACAAGAAATAATGACTCTTCCCTTTGAGTCTACAAGTGATTAATGAATCTGTATTTTCTGTCTCCAGGCTGAGGAGGAGTTTAACGGCAACGCCCGCATGCTGCCGGTCTGCTGAAGTCCACCACGGACTCTTGAATATTGGTCCAACTCTCAGGGACCGACTGTCTAATGCACTTGAAAAGGAGCACAAGGTTCAAACTCCAAAGTGCCTGATGGAGGAGTGAAGCCAGGTTTGAGGAGATGGACAGAATCCATGCTTGCCTGTTCACTCACCGTGCTTCCTCACCTTTGCCTTCATCATCTGAGTCTTCCTTCTGGAGCTCATCGGGTCCTGGACCTGGAGGGCGAGTTGCCGAGCCTGTGCAGCGCTGCATTTCTGAATAAGCTGTCACTTCCAGAGACCCCTTGGGCTGCGGGGGTCTCGCTGTCCATTAACAGACACTTTAAGACTTTACTATGGGGGCCAAGCAGTACACGAGTCCGTCCCCGCCTGCTGTGACATCTTTGCTTTTTGAGGGTTGGTCTTTTCCTCGTCATTCCAGTCGAGCCCGTGGTTTTGAAGGGATTCAGCAGAGGAACAGTCCTCTCTGTAAATCAGCTCGTGTTGCTGTAAAGAATCTGTCAGGAGTATTCTTGAGCATGTAGAATAATCTTCCTCTGATGCTGAGAAACCTCTGTCAGCGTCCTGACCCTGTCACGTCCCGTGTTTGAAACAAAGTGGTTTATTCCTGTATGTTTTTTGCACTTTTTGGTTGATGTATTTTGCTCCACTACTGCCTAAAGAATTTGTTGACTTTTGTTTGAACAATATTTGTGTTGTGGAGTGATTTCATTTTTTGTATATAAACACTTTATTGAACCTCACATTTTATTTCTATACAAGGGCTTAGCATAGCTTAGTGCCAAACACGTTCCAGACACACACTCCTGTCTGATGGGACACACTCCCTGTGAGGATAATCTTGTCTCTGCAGTTGTCCTAGACAACATTTCATTCCACTGTGGTGGTTTCATAACTTCTGTTCTTTAAGGGCGCAAAGAAAATCACTGTTGAAGACTGATTTGTGACAGATATGTTTGCAATGCATCCTTGATACTTAAAATGAGTATTTTTGTATGAAACCCTATGGGTTGTATTTTTTACAATAAAGAAATGTTACAAATACACAGTGTTTGCCTTTTCCTTCAAACTCTGGTTTCAGATCAGCTGTGTTGGGCTCAGATTGTGGTGGCTTGGTTTTCTTAGATTTCTTTTGTAATTTACAGATTTTGTCTCTAACCTTTCCTGACTTCTCTCCTCTGTTTTTATCTACACTTGATTTCCCAACAAAATCAACCAAACCACATTAATTCAACTCTGTCTGATGTGATCACAGGAAGTCCCCCAGAGCCTGGGATAAAAGCTGCATATGACATTCAGACTCATATTAGACTGACATCTACTGAGACTGTTGGAAAGAGGGATAAGGAAATTCGAGACAAACAGCTCAAGCAGACTTGTGGTTAATAATGATAAAGTATGTTTAGTATTTGCAGGAACAGCAAAGCTATGATAACAGTGATTAGCGTTCAACACCTGGCACTTCAACAGCAGCAGGCTCTCGACATCAACGATCCAGAGAAACCTACAGGACAAGGGAGCTCAGGGACTCCCACAAGTGACAGACAAACAGAGGAGAGAGAGAGAGGAAAACAACAGCTCCGTGTGCTAGTTCCCCTGGCAGTCTAAGCCTATTCCAGCCAAATTAAAATGTGGGAAATATTCTCATTTTCAGGTTTAGATAGTTTTGTAGTAGCTTTACATGATATACAACTCAAACAATGTGTTCATTATCTCAGGCTGGCGTCTTTGAAACCCCTCATCACAGCTTCTGTCTGAAACACTTAATTTCAGCTACTGTCTCTTTAGGAACCCCGCAGCACCCCGGAACCCAGCTCTCCAGAACCCAGGATTCCGGAACCCAGCTCTCCAGAACCGACCTTCAAGAACCCAACATTCTGGAACCAAGCATCCCGGAACCAAGCATCCCGGAGCCCAGCTCTCCAGAACCCAAGATTCCGGAACCCAGCTCTCCAGAACCAAACATTCCTGAACCCAGCGCTCAAGAAGCCAGCACTCCGGAACCCAGCACCACGGAACCCAGCTCTCCAGAACCAAACATTCCTGAACCCAGCACTCAAGAACCCAGCACTCCGGAACCCAGCACCCCGGAACCCAGCTCTCCAGAACCCAACATTCCGGAACCCAGCTCTCCAGAACCAAACATTCCTGAACCCAGTACTCCAGAACCCAGCACTCCAGAACCCAGCCCTCCGGAACCCAGCACTTTAGACTCCAGCACTCCGGTACCCAGCACTCCACTCTGCAAGCCTCCTCCACTGCCTACATGCTACTTAGCTGAGGTCAGGCTGGAGCTAGGCTGTGTTTCTCTATTTTGAATGACAAATTGAAATACTGTACAGCAATGTTTACCCAGAAATCTGACCCAGAAAGTTTTGAAAGGGACAAAAATCTTCTGCAACAAAGAAGAGAGTGTCTCTGTCGGGTAGGTGTTACATTTATTATTCTCTTTTAAGGACATTCACCAATTGGTGATGTCATGATTTGTGCAAACCGTTATCCCTCCTGTGTAATTCTTGTGCAACTTTTTGAACAAGCAGTTCAGAGCAGCCTGCATTCTCATCCTGGAGTTATGTTATGGAGATCCTACATTTTAGTTTGTTTTTTGTAAAATATGAAAAAGCATTACCCCACCTTTTAAAAAGTTCTAACTAAAAAAAGGTAAATAAATGTTTGTTCTATTCTTAAATTGAGAATATAATGTAAAGTCCTTCTTCTGTCCTACAAAGCTCTTAATGGTTATATACTGTCATATGTTAAAGACTGCCTTGGGAATCTTGTACCAGTGAGGGTCCGGAAGGCAGATACCCTCTATACTTTCAATAGTCAGCTTCAAACTAACACCCAGTCTCAACAGGCTTCTGTTCACTGGTGGGTCTGGTTCTGCTCAAGGTCTCTGCCTGTTAAAGGATTTTTTTGTTGCCAACTCTGGCCAAGTTTTTTGCCCATGGTAAGATCTTGGTCATGGTTTCTGTGAATAACAGAACAGAGTAAAGTCTTGATCTTCTCTTGAGATAACATGAATCCAAGCATGCTGTTTATACTGCAAACACTGGAAAAACACTATACCTCAAAGAAATTGCCTTACCTGTTACACAATTCCCCTTTTATTATATCTATCCAAGCTTCCTTTGCACTCCTTAATATTATACTTTTGCCTTACTTAGACTTATATATTATATATCAGGTTAATATTTAATATTTAATGTTTATTCAAAGTTTAACCGAGGCCAAGCTCTTTGCATGTGTCCACATACTTGACCGATAAAGCTGAGTCTTATCCTGAATGATACTTTGTAAGTTTCCTTTAAGAAGAATATATTTGGATCTCTATAGATATTAATGAAACCTCTTAATCTTCCTTTATTATGCAATTACAAAGCTGTGAAAAGAGAGAAAAAAAGCAGTGTTTGTTCATGAGCAACACACATTAAACTTGAAAGGAGGAGTTGGATTGAGATTTCTTAACCACAGATAAGTTTCCCAAAGTCAGACAGGAGTGACCTCTGTATGAGCGGTTTTGGGAAACTTGAACTCTTATCTTAAGTCAGGAATGTGCAAAGGGAGGCATTTGCACAGCAGACTTAAAAAGAGTGCGGTGCACAGTGTGTTAAAGTATTTCTGGATGTGTTTTGGATGCTTAGGCCTTAGAGAGGGGGTGGAATGTGTTTTTTGTTCAGCTCTTGCCTCTTAACATCGAGCTCTTTGCAGACAGGGTGCACATGGTGGAGACGGTGGTGACTGAAAATCCAGCTGGAGTTGGTGCTGTGGGACGTGCAGTCGGGGTTTTGTGCAGGAGTGTTTTGGGTTCTGTCCTCTGAGCTGCTGACGTCGGTTCGCTGCTGACAGAGACAGATAAGGAAAGTGTTTATCATCAAGGGGGGACTGCTGCTGCTGTGTCCGCACTGCTGAGGTCTGACAGTCTATTTTATAGTCATTAGGAACGTCAGGAAGGATATTAACAGTCCTCAAAGACACCATAGAGGTTGATGATTAGATCCCAATGGCACCATATATATGAACAGTGCTGCACTATAAAGGATGCAGATCTTTAGACCCACTTAACCACGATTTAACTTAAATCAAGGGTCATTTTTATTGATTGTTGCTGGATATGATTATTTTCTTTATGATTAAGATATTTGCATGACATTTATTCATTTATTTATTTGACCACCGTCTTGCTGACCCTGTAGTTTTTCTGGCTGTTGTTCGGGAGTTTTGTATCAGCTGTGGTTAGTCCCAGAAAAGCTCCTTGGTGTGGTCACACTAACAAATATCACAGAAATGCTGGAGAAAGAAGAAACGTCACATGTTCAGTTTGGAGTGATATGTGTCAGCTCTTTTGTTTTTACTCTTCCTATTCATCCTTCCTATTCTCTGTCCTGCTTACTTTAGTTCTCCCTGACTTACAGACACACTTTAACGTGTTGTGCAACTACATTAGATCACCTGTGTTGGAGCACATGGCCTTATTGTGTAACTTAATACATTTGTCGGTTGGCAGCCAGTGAGGGAGGGTGTCCTTGTTGTTAAATACTGTCGAGGAGGACCTCAGTGAGCGACACTTTTAGCATCAGTATAGAGTTTCAGCGTCCATGTAGAGCAGAAATATCTCCTCAGATGTGAACATCCAGCGGCTGCTGCCATAAGCAGGTCAAAGGTCAACAAATGGAAGGAGCTGAATGTGTTTGATGGACATGTGCTTGGAAAATACATCTGCTGTCTGTCTACTTTCTACGAAACACAAACATAGAGAACATGAGCCTCTCGTACATATTTTCCGTTTCCCATGATGCATTGTTATTTTTGTAAATGCATCAAAACATGATTACATAAAGTCTAGGCAGACATGCTTTTATTTTGTTGACTGTTAAGTTAATCTCAGTTGTTATCTCATATCTAACATCAGATGACCAAACCTCATATACCCAGAGTTTTACAGCACAAAGCAAACATAGAAAAGGGTGTAGCTTCCCTCATTGGTGTGGGCAGTGGCAGCATGGCATGTCTTGGTCAGACCTATCACAGTGACCAGACTTTTTTTCTATACCACTAGAAAAAATAAACAGAGGGATGATTTTTCACAAGAAAACAGCCGTTATCTCAAGATATCAAGAAACTAAGTCCAGATGTCAAGAAAACAACCAAAATTAGCTCATTATCATGGGAAATAGAGTACAGTTACATTTGGTGCTCTATTTTTGTCTAAAAAGTAGTCTGTGTCTTATGTACAGTACTGCCGTGACCAGCTTTGTCACACACATGACATGTTATGACTGTATGTCATAACATACAGTACTGCCCCTTGTGGCAGACAGTCAGGTGACCTGGTGTGGTTGAACGTTTCCTCTCATTTATTGTGTCCTTCCACTGAGTAAGGCATACTGGACCAGACTGGAGGTGCAACTTTTTAAAAGCTTTGGTCCCTATTTAGGGAGTCTTTAAAGAAAACAGTGGTATACCATTCTGGGCCTGTGTTTTTAAGAGCATTTTCCTGCACTGGCAGCACCTGTCTTATGTGAAAAAACAACAATTTCAGAGCTCTGCATTCTCAGTGCAGAAAGACCCTCAGTGTGGAATAGTTCAACTTCTAGGACAGGGTGGGACTTCTGACATTGATTTCCGAGAACAATGGTAAAGGCCTGAATAGCGGAAAACTAAGCTCATTCCATGTTTCAGGTTGCAATTTCCAGGAGTAGAGCTGCTGCTAATGTTGTGTCATCAATTGTTGTGAATGAAAGCAAGAATTAAGCACACAGAGCTTTGAAAGAGATTTAATGGTCACAAGGGACAAGGGAAGTGGAAGTGCTAGAACAGCTTTCGTAACCCAGAAACCCTTAGCACGGGAGATAGGTGCTTGAATTTGAGATTGTGGTGCCAGCACAAAAAAATGCAGTTAGTGGACACAGGCCCTTAACTAAACAAACTTTTTGGAGTGCTGGTTTCAACACCAGAAAACAGAATAATATTGATGTAGGTCAATGTATCAGATGGATGCTGTTTAGAAAAAAGTTATTGGTGAGCATTAGCATGGCTCTAGTTTCTGTATCTTGAACATACTGCATACAAAGACGTTACTGTGCATGTGTGTGTGTGTGTGTGTGTGTGTTAATCAGAGGCATTCTTTGTGTCATGTCTAACCTCATAATCAGACCTGCTGTGTTAGCGGAATGAACTCTCTGTGGTGAATCAGAGAGAACAAACAGAGGGCGGATAAGGAAACAGACGCCTGGAGGAGGAAGCCAGCTCACTGACTGTGTGTGTGTGTTTGGGTGTGTGAACACGCTGTCCTTGAATGCTAACCCTCGTGAACAACTGATGCAGCCAAAGAGGAAGAGAGCACTGTGCTGCCTCAGCCAATCATAGTCGCGTCTGAGGATATGTTGAGGCATGCTGGAATAATAACAGGATGATACTGATGATGATGATGACTATGATGATGATGATGATGATGAAATATGTAAGCATGTTGTATCAGGTTAATTTTGAGAGCTGAGTCTTAAATAACACATTCTGTGGTTTTCACCAGTTGTGTAACATTAGCAAGGTGTAACTCTGCTGCATAAAAATAACACGCTACAAACCGACCTCTGAGATGGATTGTGTAACATGAACTTATCAGAAGCCCACTTGTTCATTGTGATTTGATGTTTGGTACACCTATAACCAGGTGGTCTGTGATGTCTGAGACCATTCAGCACTGCTTCTTTAACCCTCCTGTTATGTTCGTTTCTCTAGAACAGCAATAATGTTCCTGGGTCAATTTGACCCGTGGCATATTCAATTATCCAAAAGTGTCAGAACCAGCAAAAAATCCCAATACACATTTTTTATATCAAATTTTTAACTTCATTACTAACCATTTAAATCAAGATTTAGTCCATTGGTGTTCTTTAATTCTCACAGATCATGGTTCAATGAGGATGACTCCCTCGTTTATCATTAGAATTAATGTTAAAACTTTTTTAAATGTACATTGGAAAGCCCTAAATATAAATACAACAGTTTTACATGACATAGATTTTATTTTACATTTTGATTTTTCATGAAGTGATGTTGATAACTTAACATGACACCTCTTCTGTCACATGCTGCCCAGATTTTTATGCTGCATTTAGCTGGTTTGGAAGGCATATATTGTCTAAAATAGACTTTGAAAGGGTCAATTTGACCCGCAACATAACAGGAGGGTTAACTCTCTACTGTAAAACTACCTGAGTAATGACAAGAAAAGGACTTTTATAACCAAACAAAAATAGGAAGTGCTAACAACTTCCAAATTCAAGCCAACTCAACACTTAAAGGGGACTAAGAGAAACTACTGACTGTGTATCATCAGTCTCACCACTCTGTTAGAGACTGTGTGAGCAAACAGTTTCAGAATAATGTTCCTCAGATTAAAATGAGAAAGAATTTGTGGATTTCTAAAGTTGAGAGGGACTACTCAACTTGTTGTCAAAGCACAGTTTAAAGACAAGCATTCCTGATGGTATAGGGATCATAAGAGTCCATGGCATGGGTAGCTTACACACCTGTGAAGGCTCCATTAATGCTGAACAATGTAATATAGGTTTTGGAGCAACATATGCTGCCATCCAGACAATGCCTTTTTCAGAAATCCTATAACAACATTTCACTTTCCAAACTCTAGAAACTGGTCTCCTGGATTCTCAAATGTTTACCGTGTTGTGAAAAGAAGAGCTGATATGACACATGTCCGTGTTGCTGGCATTCAATTTAAAATAAGCATTTACTTTTCACAAAACAATACAATTTTTAGTTTCAACATTTGATATGTTTTCTTTGCACTGTTTTCATTAAATCTAGACTTTAAATAATGTAAAAACAATTTAATTGTGTTTTATCAATATTTTACACAGCATCCTAAGTCTTATGGAGGTGAGTTAAAAATTCTTTAAACTTAAAATAAGAACAACTTAACCTAAAAGTGTCTTTTGGAACAACTGAACGCTGAATAAGGCATTTTTAATGTACCCATAATAGAAAGCTGACAGTCCCAGGTGTCCCCTGTCTAACTCCTCCCCTGCTTCCTGCTCTCTGTGACTCTAAATGAGACCATCATTTACTAAATGCCCATCATTCTGTATTAAAGAGGATTTGTAACTAGAGTATGAGACCAGAAACACATCAGGAAAATGTTTACTGAGGGTATAAATCAGGTGAGATGTTCTTCTACAATCAGACTGGTTTTGCAAGCAGTGGAGTGGCCACGCGCTGGATATGAACTCCGTATTTGAGACGTGTGCTTGCCATTCATGCCTTGTTGTCTAAATATCTTTATACCTGTAACTTGGAACAAAAGACACATTTTTGACACCTCTGTTATTTATTACGACCAAACTGTGTCAGTGATGTCGGATACAGTTCCTCTGAGTGACACTGTTTACAGTCATAACAAAACATAACCCTTGACAGAGAGAGCGTGGGGTTACAATCTCTACAGGTCACAAATCAGATTTCAGTCACATTATTTTTGTCTTGAGACTCTGAGGAGCCTGGAAGGAGACTTTGGTTGGTTTTGGATGTGGATGTGACTTTCTGCTGCTCACGGTGGATGGTGAGAGAATGACATGTGGGAATAAAGAACAAATGATGAAATGATTTCTTAGAAAACAGATGAAGGAAACGTGATGTTCTACTTCTTTGAGTAAACACTCCCAGGAGTTTTTCAGGTTTCCCTGCGCCTCTTTCTCTCCGCTCAGAAAAACAAACTCCTCTTCATGATTCTCCTGAAGCTGCGCTCTTATTGGCTGAGGTATACTGCCACGCGTTCTGTGATTGGCTAAAGGCTTTGATCATGCAGGGAGCATGCAGAGAGAGAGGTGTGTTTTTTCCACATTGCTGAGCTGGCTGCACAGAGGAGAGACTTTTTTCTCACTGAAATACTCTCACTTTTTGGAGCGACTGAGATTCCTGCAAAATCCAAAACATTCACATCACATCCGTCTCAGCGCTACATTCACTCCCTCTGTTTTCTCTGCAGACTCACTAGAACATTTGAGTTTGCTCTGAAAGAGTAAATGTCTACAGAACAGAGTGTTTCAGGCTGCTGCCCTTTAACTGAAATAACACCATCCCTCTCCAAACACAAGAGACGCCATGAAGGTCATTAATCAAGTTAGAGCAGCAGGTCTCTGTTTGAGGACATAAGGTTGAGCTCAGGGGAGTAAAGGAGGGCAAAGTTTGATTTACATCTAAAAAACGAAGTTATCAAGTCTGAGATCAGATTATGTTAAAAAGGGTCCCGCTTGAATCATGTCCTGCTTGAAGTCGGTTGTCGGAGCAAGATTTGGACTCTATTTCAGTCTGAGAAGTGTTCTGGTCTCTCTGTAGTCCAAGTAGTACCAATCAATTGGGTATCAGCAGGCCTTGACTCTTGAATAATCTGCATCATGATGTTGTTATTTCAGCAAACTTAAGACGAGTTAATCACAAGAACATCCGTTTATTTTTCAGGTTCATACTGCTGAAGTAAACCTGAGTGAAGCCTCTGTGTGCCCTACTGTTTACAGTGAAACTGAGACTCACCACAAACAGATGGACAGGCTCTCCTTTGGGGGATGTAATGAACCAAGAAATGACAGACTTTATTTTGCAGACGAATCTAGAGGGCTGAATTTCTCCTCACTTTTATTCTGAACACTCTTTTTTGTCTTTAAATGTTACAAATGCCCAAACTGAAGCAAATTCAAGGTGATATACTTTTCAAAAGTTATGCTGAAGCTTTTATATTTATGAACACAGTGCAATCTCCCTTTATTGTCATCATTTTTATGCATTTTAAATGTAATCGAATAACATCATTTACAGGTGTTCAACAGGATGAAGAAGAACATGCTCGCCTCAGCTTCACGGTGCAAAAAGGATGAATGTGCTAGCCACCAGAGTTCTCTATTCAAATTAAATTTAACCAGGATTATGCAACTTGTAGCCTTCCCTCACAAAGTACAGTTTTGGGTTAATGTCCCTGTTAATGTGTGTTTTATCTTCTCTCATGTCAGACAAGGCCACCAGGGAGCCCTACCGATCCCCATCCTCATGGTTCTGCGAGCACTCCTGCATCTTTTGTGAGTCGTGGTGAAAAATTGTTACTTGTAAGCTCAATAAATGCTGAATCAAAGGTTTGACTCATTCGAATGCAAGATGATGAAACAATGTAGGTGACACATTTCCTGTCAGAGAGTCTTAAAAAAGCAGATCTCACAACAAGTTGCACTTTTCCACCCTGGGCAAGAAGATCAGGGGCCAATGAGTCCGGTTTGTAGGCCACTGGATGTTTGCAATGAAGGAACATTGCTCTGAAGAGGTTCAGGGTAACACTAAGAAATAAACTCTATGCAAAACAAAAATTTATACAACATAATTTTAAAAAGTATCATCAACAAATACAGTCTGAAACACCCCTTCACTTGTTTAAAGAAACACATGACGCTCTGTAGAGGAGATGTAGAAAGTAAACCACAGTCAGTCAGGCTGTGTGTTTGCTTGTGTGTGTTTATGTGTGAGTGTGTGTGTGAGGGAGAGATTAGTGTATTTAGACGTTCCTGGTATCCATAGCCTCGAGCCACTTCTCTCTTTCAGAGACAAAAACATCAACAGTTTGCTCTGTCTGCTGTGGAGGACACACTGAGCATGCCCAGACTGAAAAAACCCCACAAACACACCCTGCCTGCACTCACCTCTTTTTACCTGCACACAGAGTCTCCACCCTCACATTCAAACAAAGAAAACTAGACTGAACATGCTTTGGAGACGTGCGCCTCTGCATAAACAGAATCAGAAATTGATGCAACCAAGCTTCGGTTGGATGAGGATTGTGCAGATCTTATGTGCATGTGTGTGTTTTGCATGTATGTGTGTGTGTGTTATTGAGGTGTGTATAAGGGTCTGAGAGAGCGCGTCAGACACAGAGGAGTGTGTAAACAGCAGCAGCAGTGAGGAATGTCTTGCTGCACCTTCTGCAAACCAAACGGAAAAACATGTTTCGCCACGAGACCTAAGATCCTGTTCCTCCCTCCATCAGCGTTTCATTGAGGTCATTATCAGGTTAATAAAGTTAGAGAAGATGTTTCATACAGTCTGGATTACTTTTTTTTTTTTACCTTGCAGTTCTCTGTGCATCATTGCACCTGTCTGCTAGACTCCAAATTTCAGAGATAAATGTGATCATTCTGAGAAATATAAGCAGAAATTTCTGCTTTTTCTGCATGAAATTTTTTCCTGAAGATAATTTTCCCAGAACTGTAAAAGTCAACTTCTGTGGTGAATTAAGTCTCTGAATCAACAGTTCCTTATTCTCTTGACTCAGTGTTGTAAACTTTGGGGGGATATGAATAGCATCTTGTTACCAAGATCACACTTATGCACATTTGCACAGACATGCATCCTATCCATCACACACATAAACAAATGCTACATGTACACATGTGTTTATGCATTATAGTAGGACTTGTGTGTGCAAGGGATCTATTCATTTGGTTTGTTTATTAGGGATCGATACAGTGTACACAGACAAACTGAAAACAGCCATCCAATGCAAGTATCATGGTGTTTACAGCGGATGCTAGTTTGCAAACCTCGCCCTAGAGGAGTTTTTGTGCAAGTAAAAGATTAAAACATTAGTTCAAAGGAAAAAAGAACAGATATGTTAGGTACTCTACTGAATAAACTCTGAGTATGTCCATCAGTGAAGTAGTTGAGAGTAATTTGGTGTTGTAATATCCACTCTAGAGAACTCACACACGTGACAATGTTAGTGGGTCAGCACAGTGAGTCTGTGAGTCCGAGAGTTTGAGATTTCGTGAGTTCGTAATTTCGTGAGTCCATGAGTTCAAGAGTCCAAGAGTCTGAGAGTTTGGGATTGGGTATGTCGTGGTATGTGGCCTTTCAGTCCTCAAGCAAGCCTGCAGACTTCCTGAGTGGATGACTTTAAGGTGAAAGTGTGTAGGAGAAGATGAGTCTGTGATGATGTAGGAAGCTTCTTCTCTCCACAGTTTAAGATGACTGCATCAAGAACTTTCACTTGTAATAGTTTAGGAACATTTTCCAGATTTTTAAACACAACACATCAAACTTTGAGGGCAGAAGAAAGAAAGAAAGAAAGAAAGAAAGAAAGAAAGAAAGAAAGAAAATGAGGAACATGGAGCATCTTGAGCAGTTTGACTCCTGTAAAGGTTACACAAAAGCCTGAACTCTGGAGAAATTTGTGTAAGATACGTTTCTGCAGAAGTCCAACAGACAATTCTGTTGTTTATGTTTCTCTTAAAACCATGACTTCATTTCCTCATGACCTTATTCTTGAAATCTCTGATTATTTCTGTAATGTGGACCTGATGCTCCACTGTAGTAACAGTACTTTTACTGAAGGCAGTGCTGTGTATACCTTCTCCTCCTGTGTTTTGCACAAACAAGGTCAGCAGTGACAGCTGCATGCTGCTGCTCGCTGGCCCTCAAGCTGTTGTGTAAAGGTTCAGGGAAGTCGTGTTTCTTGGAATGCTTCAGGAAGGTCACACAGCGTTGCATAATAAACACACACACACACACGCACACACACACACACACTCACACACACACGCACACGCACACACACACACACACACACACACACACACACACACATACACACTCCTGTTTGAGAGTGAAAATTAAATATATATATCGGTTTGAAAAACAGCATCCTGCAGGTTATGCTCAACTGCAGGACCAAATAATGTGTGAAGGTGTGACGTGTGAGGTGACTCTGCAGATAACCACTCAGGACTTTATGTTCCTCTCAATGAGCATTGTTCGACTGAGGACAGGCCACGCCCCCTTTGTTGAACAGATACACCTGAGACGTCCTGTTTACAGCTCGAAGCTCACATGACAGCCTTTGTGTTGTACAATGTGTTTTCCTGCAGCAGAGCCGGAGCTGCAGCTGCCCGTGTTTTGGCAAAAACTTTGACATGTTTGACTGAAAACACAGAAAAGTCACATTCACCACAACATAACCCTGAGGGATGATGTGCATTAAAGAACTAACATTTCAATACATCTAAGTGTTCAGCAACCAACAGAGAAACATGCTGCTACTTCAGAAACACTAGCAGGAACCAGTTGATTATGAAAGAACCTGCTGCAAAAAGACAAAACATCTGCACTGACAGCAAGCAAGCAGTAAATATAATACACAAACCAAATCCAAAATCACATTTATACAGAAAACACATGCACAAGAAAAACGCTGCAAACAGATGTAGGGCAATGGAAGTGCTTCAGGCCTGCAGGGGGCGCTCAGTGGAACAGTTTATTGGCGACTGAAAACCGAATTTATTGTTGAAATGAGAAAGTAGTGTAGTAACGTCCTGAGGTGACGTTTAAGGTAAAGTAGCTGCAGAGATAATTTAGCTCTATCGCTAACACTCACTTCAGAGCTTGACAGCTAGCAAAGTCGGCTATCAAGACCGCTAGCTGCATGGTTAACCTGAGCTTCACTTAGAGGCGGTAACGCCAGTGTAGCTAGCTGTCCTTAAGAAATGACTGTGTGTCGTATGGGTTTAGTTTGTGTTGTGAAGTTGTGTTTATGCCTCACACACTCTGCTCAGGCAGTGTCTGTTGTTTTCAGTTCACTGCCTTGTCTTTCACTCTCTACAGTTAATGAGAATATTTAATGAGCTGTTACATTGAGAAGTCTTTGTGTTATGACGTCTGGATCTGCAGCATTTTTCATTTTTCATATGCATGTGTTGCTGTATTTGTGCGTTACAGGATCTGTTCACATATTTGTGTGATTGGTGTTAATGCAGATGTTTTGTCTTTTTGCAGCACGCTGCATTTGTTGTTGACTTTTGCTAGTGTTAATGACACTGCCTTGTGTTTTAATTTGCAGCATGTATCTCCTGATGAAGATCATCTGGGCTGTTACAGATCTCTCAGCCTTGCACTCTAATCCACCTGGAAACCTCAAAAAGCAGAAGGTAGAAAATGATAGTGAATGATGTTGTAAAGCAGGATTTGGAAATTTCTTCCTGTTTTTCTGAGAATCTCTGAGGGTACAGTTGAGGCCTCTTTGCAGGAAGCTCATCTGACACAGCGGTCACATGACCCTCTCTGCACAGAGCCTCACTGACTTCACTGTCATCATAAGGATATTTATCCACAGTGATTTCATCCAGAAAATCAGGAAATCACAGACGATGACATTGTTTTCTTAGAAGATGAAAACCTAAAAAATAAGTTTCTCTGTTGTGTCAACTTCTGATAAACATGAAGATCGTCATGAAGAGGACAGAGACGGTCTTCATGATTCCAAGTGAAAACCCAGGGAAACTCCACAAAAATGAAACTTTCTGAAGAAAGCTTGATTACAGCATCTGCAGCCTACAGACAAAGTTTTTGCCTTTCCTGAGACATTTTGAACAATTCATATTTTATCAACAACACCAATTCAACAACAGGCTGATGTGCAAAATGTTACAAAAAGAGAATTTGATGGTTTGCAGATCATTGAAAGTCTATATTTATTGAAAACAGTGCTAAGACAACTTAACAAATGTTGAAACTGAAACATTTATAGTTTTATGAAACGTTTCAAACAGTTGGGACAAGAGACAACATAACAGTGAAAAAGTTGTGTAATGCAAAAAAAATCACACCTTTATCTCAACTAATGAGGTTAATGATCAACAGGTTAGTCACATGACTGGTATAATAAGGGCACTCCAGAGAGGCTGAGTCTCTCTGAAGGAAAGCTAGGAAGAGGTTCACCACTCTGTGAGAGACTGCAAATAGTTCAACAGTTTGAGAATAATGTTCCTCAGAGTAACATGACAAAGAATGAGTGGATTTCATCATCTACAGTACATAATATCATTAAAAGATTCAGAGTCTGGAGACACCTCTGTACAAAAGGGACAAGGACCAAAACCAAGACTGGATGGACGTGATCTTCAGGCCCTGAGACAGCACTGAATTAAAAACAGACATGACTCTGTAGTGAAAATCACTGCATGGGCTTAAAATCACTTCCAACTATTGACTGTGAACTTCATTTTGTCACTGCATCCACAAATGCAGAAAAACTGAACCATGCCAAAAGGAAACAAGATATACACATGATCTAGAAACACTGCAGACTTCTCTGGACCTGAGCCCGTTTAAGATAGACTGAGGTGAAGTGGAAAAGTGTCCTGTGGTCGGATGAATCAAAATCTGGCATTCTTTTTAGAAATCATGGACGCTGTGTCCTCCGCTTTAAAGAGGACAGAGACCACCCAGCTTGTTATCAGCTCACAGTTCAAACCAGCATCCCTGATGGTATGTGGATCATAATAGTCCATGGCATGGGTAGTTTACACATCTGTGAAGGCTCCATTAATGCTGAACAATGTAATATAGGTTTTGGAGCAACATATGCTGCCATCCAGACAATGACTTCTTCAGGATGACCTTACATATTTCAGCAAGACAACGCCAAACCACATTCTGCACGTGTTACAACAGCATGGCTCTGTAGTAGAAGAGTCCAGGTGCTAAACTGACCTGCCTGCATCAAATTCTGTTTTATCAACATGTTAGAGTCCTGACTCTTATGGAGTGGGTGTTGCTAAATATTTTTGACCTACTTTACTGTACGTGGACTTGACTGTTAGCACCTCTCAGGATGTTAGCTGCAAACCTGTAACAATCAAAGCAAACTACCTGCTCCTCATCTTAACTCTGACATGTTGTCCGTGTGCAACAACTTCAGTGGGAGGTTAACCTCAGGAGAGGAAGTGCTGCTTTCAGCTCTTTGGTAATCCAGTTGGTATCTGCTGTAGATGTAATCACGTTTTGTGACCATGTTTGTGTGTGTGTTTTGGAGATAGCTGAGTGTTATCGAGGCTGTGATATTAAGACTTGGATTCTAACAGCTGCTAACAAGTGTAGAGAGCATCGTGGTGTTTTATCTTTTTCTCCTCTGTTGTGTTTTCATGGAATATCTTGTCATCATCCTATGTATCTGTTTCCCTCAGTCGCTGTAGAGCTCTTTGAATTGCATTTGATTTGAATGGAAAGTGCTATATCAATAAAGCTTAATTGATTGAATATTGGCTTGTTGTTTGTTGTCGTTTTTTATTTATTAAAATTACAGCAGAGGTGTTAGATAAGTGCGAAACTTGACCCCATGAATTTCCTGAGGACAGTTTAATGCCCCGTGTCATACATCTCATATCAGTGCATATCATGATGTTTGTTTCAGATTGTATCTTTTCATATGAAATGATGTATCACTGTGGTTTTATGTTGTATATCATTAAGTGTAGTGTTGTATCGTGTCGTATTGTTTCAGATCGTATCTGCTGGCATCGTTGTTTTGTTTCCTATCCTGCCTCGAATACCTTATCAGATTGTTTTGTATCATATTGTTATATTGTGTCCTCAGGTATCTGATCCTATCTTTCTGTATCATAATGCATCAGATTGTTTAGTATTGTCTCACATCGTGTAGATTTGTGGTGTGTTTTTAACATTGAAGCCCCTGTAAGGGTTTTTAACTGGTCTTGAAACAGACTGATATTAATTCTGATCGCCTCTTTATGACCTACAGATGCCAACAAAACCTCCAGCTATCATTTCTTTATTCTCATTTGTAATGTGTGAAGTCGCTGGGAGGCTGGATGTTTGACAGCAGGATGCAGAAACAGCCTTCCTTTATGAGGGACACGTCTGGGTGTCCAGAGAAAGCGGGATGAGGTCTTGGTCAGGGAGTACAACCTAGGCATGAGCAGGACAAGACCAGCACATCGTTGCCTAAATGGACAAAAAGAAGAGTTCCACACAGTAGCTTTAAGTGTTGTATCATGTAAATATGATATTTCCTTAAAGCAGGAGGTCAACAGGTGGATTTCATCTCAAAAACCTGGAGGTTAGCTGCACAGGTGAGACTACCTGATGATGCTGGTCTTTGTTTTTCTTAGGAATGTGTCTATCCTGTGAGAAACTTCTGCTTAACCTTCTTTTTTTAATTTATCTAAAGGACATGATCTTTTATTTTTAGTATTAGGGTGGCTCTGGTCTGGTTTCTGCACATAAAACAACATAAGAAGATGTTAATAGAAAAAATAATCTTTGTTTCACCCGTACTGCTTTCACTCACTTTCTGATTTAATGTTACTTCATAGTGTTACCACTGCTGTTTTCATCTCCAACAAAGACTGTAGCTGTTTGTCTAAACACCATGTTGTAACACTCCCACACACACCTTCAGCCCTCAGGGTGAACAAAAAGCATGACTGTAATTGTGTTATGCTCCAAACATGAAATGACGGCACAGACACGACGGGTCGATGTATGCAGGCAGAGTTTAAAGTGTAAACATGTGCCACTGTAATCTGTCCACAAAGAAAACACCTGTAAGATTTTACATCAGAACAACGTCAGAGTCAAGGTCTTTGAATCAAAGCCTCATTAATTAATCCAGTCCTGATTGGACTGAGGCGTCATGCTCCCTCACACATTCACAAAGCTGAAATTCCCTTTTTAATAAAAGTATTATTGCCTCAGGCTGCCACCTAGTGGCTGTTATAGGAACCACAAATGCCAAACAGGTATTTGGTCAATCTCAGGAGGGTTGGCTCAGACTTTAAGTACTAACTAGTGTGATTAAAGCAGCAGAAAACGCTCCACCCAGCCATTTCCATGATGCAACCACCATCATTGAACCCTGCGTGTACCTGCTCCTTTAAACCAAACTTCAGCTTGTTACTCACTTTTCTGTAAAAAGTGTTTTTAATTCCCAATCTGAGGCAATAATTATTCCAGATACCACAGGGATCAGTGGGAGATAGTTCAACAGTGCAGCTCCTGCAGAAGTCGGAAAAAAGCAGAAAAATAAAGTTGTGAGATGCTTTTAAATCTTCTATGTAGTTAAAGTGTGAATGTTGTAACCAATCAATGACTGTTTATCAAAATGGACAACATGCCTCTGTCTCCTCCTGTTTTAAAAAGTGAAGCCAAAATACCTCCTCCACAGGTGCTGACATTTTGTGCTGGTGGAGCCATGGGACTGACATCACATTACTTCTGCAAACCACAAGTACACACATGACACAACCTGTTCTTCCAACCCAAATCCACATTTAACTCATCAATAAAGCATCGTCACTCCCTCAGGTGGGCCTAGTCCTCAGGTGGGTCCAGTCCACAGTAGAACAGAGTCTTGTGTGGGTTTGAAGCAGACACTTACAGTTGTGGAAAGTTCAATGACTCTTGTGTTAGTGTTTGTTACTTTTCCTCTCACAGTTCCTCCTGTACTCTAATAAATCGGTGCACACAGCACTGCAGGAGCCTCTTTGGTCAACAGAGCTGTCAATCATGATGTTATATATCCCTTTTTATAGCATCAAATAGCTAATTCAAAGTATACTAGTCAGAAACATGAACACTGACATAAATCAGCATGTTAAGAATTGTAATGACAGAAGAAGATTTTAGAGTTTGACTCATGTCCCATCTGCTAACATGGAGGAGGCGGGGCTTACTACCTTTCCTGCAAACAGTCCCCAGGGGGAGCTCCAGATTTTTTGGCTTCACCTTGGTTAGATGTTGTGCCATGAGGATTTTTTGCTAACGCAATGTTAGTTGAGTTTTTCTCAAATAAGGACATGACTGACTTGACCGACAGGCGGGAACACATAGCTGTTGGCTAGGAGGCTCAAACCCCGCCTCTTTACCTCACACCAAGCTTGGTTGAGTTTAGCATAACCAATATGGCCCCCACCGACGATTGGCTTCAGTGCAGCGCTCAGGAACAGATGGGTGACTTCACGGATACTACGTCCATTATTATAGTCAATGATCCTGACATGATTATCCAGTATCACTCTGTGAAGCCTGACTTGCTTTTTAATCCAAGAAACTTCTCCCTTTGTTTCTTGAGCTTGTGGTGAAGTTGTTGCATCAGGATGAAGCTAGTTTATAATCAGGAGGAGTTAGATCAGTAATAAGAAGAACAAGGACATCTGAAGGACTGAACAGTGTACTGAGACAGACACAGGATAAAGAGTTAATAAATTCACACTTGGAAGCAAATTGTTTCAACCTTTATTAAACATAGCTTGC
The DNA here is from genome assembly GCF_009762535.1 of Notolabrus celidotus. NCBI lineage: Eukaryota > Metazoa > Chordata > Actinopteri > Labriformes > Labridae > Notolabrus > Notolabrus celidotus. The sequence goes on along the minus strand of NC_048287.1, from coordinate 8,543,235 downwards.
AAGAGATAAATATTACAAAGTTATTTCCTCCAAAATTAGCTTATTTTTTCAATCAATGCATAATTGTCAATCAACTGGCAGTATTCAAACAGCATTATTTTCTTTTGACTTTTTTGAAGACCGTTAAATATCAAGTATGTGCAAAAGGTCAGGATTGATGTAAGCAAAACAAAAATGGACTTCAGTTAGTCTGCGCTCGATTTCATCATCGTCTGTTTCTGCCTCCCCGGAGCTGGATCTAACTTTGTCAACATCTTATATGCAAAAAGAAACGCTTCTACAGGTGAGTTTAAAAAGATGGCTCTGCAGTTAAATGTGTCTCTGTGTGAGCGACGGCTGAGAGAAGAGAAAGCAGGACAGGGAGGGCTGGATGTTTGCAGAAAGAGATCGCTGATTCAGGGTCAGTTAAAAAACATAACGTCAGAACAGGTTTCAACATGGATGCTGCACTTCTGTCCAAAACTGAGAGACGTAAGAAAACCATGTGAGACTTTGTCAGAGAGCCTCTAAGAAAAAACATGTGAAGACTTTTATTAGCCTTTTTCTACAAACGTGACCGTGTGATTGGAACACTTCTAGTGTGAGCTCTGCTTGCTTTTTGTGGACAGACAGATTTAAATCTGGTTCACCAAAGTTATGCAACGTCTTCAGATGTAACCCTAACAGCAGAGGCGTCATACTGGAGGGGAAGAGTTGAAGGGCCCATGACTGACAGGGGCCATGTAAATGTCAAAACACATGTAGTGGTGGTGAAGTGGTGCGGCCCATATTTCTCCATGGAGCCAAAATCCCGGAGACACCTCTGCCTAGGTACAAATCATTTTAGTTTAGTCACATTTGTTTAGGTTTTAAATGTCCATGATGTTTATGGTGGCAAAAACAGAAACAGCAACATTTTATCCCCAAAACCAAAATGTATGATGAGCAAAATCTATTTTTACTCAATTAACGGTCGAATACAGAAGAGGCATGAGGGTCAAACAAAAAAAGGACAACCTGGTCGAGTATGGAGATAAATCTAAACTCTGACAGAAGAAAAAATGAAACAGATTTCTTTGTAACAGAAAGAAAAAATACAGATCTCTGAGTCTAAAGTCAAGATTCTGAGAATAGAGTCAGAAGAATGAGGATTCATTCAGGATCATCTGGTTTAAAAAGCATCCAGACTTTAGAATCGCCATTTTAGAAGTCAAGCAAGGGTTTCATTTTTTAACTGAGAATTTTTTCCCCCTCAAGTGAAATTAGAAATCTGAGAATTCAGTTGGAGAAATTACTTTCAAGTGTAATACACTTTTAGTTTGGTCTCGCCGTGTTTACTCTCTAAAGAGGATAAGGACTTTTTCTCAGAATTCTTCTTGAGGTTTTACTTTTTTACTAAGATTAAGTGCAAATTTTAACTCTGAGAATTCTGAGCAAAATTAACAGTTTTGCGAGGATTTAGATTTCATTTCAGGATTCCATCTTTCGTCTCTGTTCTCAGAATCTAAAGAGTTAGAATTCTTTTTTTAAGGAATTCTGAGATTAAAGGTGGAATTAGAATTTGTTCTCTCAAGAGTCTGAGAAAAAAATAGAATTCTGAGATTAAAGTCAGAAGTCTTAATTCTAAATATTTCTCCAAAGTCTAAGAGTTAGAAGTTGGTCCTCATCTCTAAGAAAAAAATAGAATAAAAAGTGAGAATTTGAAAATAAAAAAAAGCCAGTCCTCAAACTTTGATCATTTTTCAGAACCTTCCTGTGGAGGACTTTGTCAGAACAACAGGGACATTTTTACAAAATGTTATCGTATAAAACTTTTAATCCAGCAAATGTAAAAGTCTACACGGGTCATAGAGAGTAGATAGCAGAGTTGTAGGGAGGAGGAGATTTGTCGAACACACCAGAGTTCACCCGGGATCAAACCATAATCCAGCTCTTTCCATGTAATCCAACAGTGACACATTTAAGTGCTTTAATCCAGAGCAGACTCAGGTAACCACTCATAGTTCTGCTCTCACAGGTCCGAGACAGAAACAGAGGAAATGTTGGGGTGTGTAACAGACAGCAGACTCTACAGATCTGACTCAGTGAGACTTTCCTGCAAACACAAACTCATCCTCAACCAAAGCCAAATAATCCAGGGAGCGTTCAAGAACCAGAGGAGGAGGGAAAAAAAAGAATCCCAAACATTTTGCACATTTGTTACACAATAATACACAGTGATCACAAAACGAAATGACAAGCTTCACAATATTCATGGCTTTTTGTTTGCTTTTCTACACAATATACAACCATTTAATTTCTTTTTTCAGTACAAGGGAGGAAAAAATGCTTATGTACAATAAGTCATTATTACTTCAAACCTAGCAAATATTGTGTCATTTATTTCATTATCAATACATTTGTTTATTTTTTTAAAACTGCAATAGAAAGAAAACAGAACTCAATCCAGACGTCAGAGTAAAAGAACGACTTTTGGAAATCTAAAAATTGAAATTTGAAAAGACTCTGCGGTCCAAAGGTGTGTGGATGCATCTGCAAAGGTTCAGAGAGACAGGAGCCTTTTATTTTGAAATTCAGCTTGGCTGCGGAGAGGGGATTCATGAGGAAAAACCTGCTCGAATCAAGTCATGAGAGGCGTCAAAATTCAGCCTTGACGTTAAAAACATGAAAATAGTCGTACGTCCGATTTAAACCGTTTAAAAGAAGGGAAATCTTACAAAATAAAAGCATGATGTTTTTACCATCTGGTTTCTTTATCCTAGGTAGTTTTCAAAGTTTATCTGAGGTGACGGCAGGTCTGGATTCTTATTTGCATTGTAATGTGATAAACCAGAACACGCTCATCTGACAGTCACAAACACAGGAAGAATGAAAATACCACACAGATTACAAACAAGAACGATGACGGAGACGTGAAGAGGAGAGGCTTTAAAAGTTCAGCCTGAAGAATCAGAGACACCTGAAATGACTGTTGGAGGGAGATCTGGGACCAAGGACTGTTTATCAGAAGTCAGCCCAGACCTGTTATACTCTTCTGGCCAGCAGGGGGCGACTTCTCTGTTCAGAGTCTATGAGAAAATGGTGTTATTTCTCATCTGATTTACTCCCCCAGTAATCATTCTCCTAATGAGTTCATGGTCTCAATCTCTAGTTCTAAGTCTTCTTCAAACACAGCATGCTGTTCATTTAGTAAATGATGGTCCCATTTAGAGTCACAGAGACCAACTGTGGTCACTTCTGGGTTCTTAAAGGTTAATTAACGCCATGATGACTGTGCTGTCTTAGACACAGACTGTGGTCAGGGTCAGGTTAATCGGGTCACTGGTGGAGCTGTCTTCACGTCATTTGAGAAAGAGAACCAGAGTACTGGATCTTGCTATGCTAGCTCTAATAGCCTCCGTTAGCCTTAGCTGAAGAGTTTATCTAGCTAAACAAGCTGAGGGGGATGTAACGACACCTCAGGGGACAGTACAAAACAAGACAAATAAGAGACAACTCAACTCGCTGAGGTGAAGAATGAATCCTGAACAGCAGAGGGCGCTCTTTGACTTCGACTGTATGACCTTTAAAACCTGTGAATATGAAAATCAATATTCAAGTATGTGTTATGAGTGATGATGCAGAGTTCACTTTAGACAAGCCTCTCCATCAGAAGTAACACAGCAATGAAAACAAGTGCTTTAAAGACACAAGTGCTGCTTTGTGAACTAGCTTAGCTTGTTAGCTGACGAGCTAATCCACAGTCTTTCATAAGAAGTGCTTTAGCTTCACTGTTGGCATAAGGCTTAAACTCATTCACTGTCATTTCAAAAGTTCAAACTTTTAGAAAAGAGAGGCAGGTGTCATATCTACCTGATTGCATGTTAGCATGCTAGCATTTTTCAGTTAACACCAAACAAAGCCCTGGTGCTGATGAATGGATCCTTCAAAGATGATGAGAAGTTAACGTGTGAGTGACTGAGAGGTGACGAGCGAACACTGAGGACGAACATTTACAGACACCAGCTGATGCACAAACACTGAAGAAATCTAACATGGCTGCCAGAAAGTGTGTTAGATCACCTGTAACGCTCTGCAGCAGTGTTGGTCTGATGTCAGTGATGGACCTGTGAAGTCTCATCACAGTCTGGATCTCCTCTGTTAGATGTTGTCAACAAAGATAAAGTCCTGCTTCAGTGTACCAGGAACTTTTAGTCCTGGTAGCTACTTTTCAGGGGACTGGAATGTTCCTTTAAGGGTCATTGTTTCTCCACTGAGTCATTAAGTATGAGGCTAAAAATACAGCTGACTTATTCGCCTCTTTTGTACATTTTTCAAGACACTTCCAGGACCTTTGTCTCTGAAATTTTCCAGAGTTGCATGTTCACACGTCCCTCACAGCGTGTCCAATGAGGGGTAGACAGGTCTTAGGTGTCAGGACCTTAAAATCAGGGTGGTAAAGCCACAGTGTGAGGTTTTCAACTTGATGGAGGACGAAGCAGCAGAGATCTACTTTTACATTCCTATCAACTCTTCCTGTAAACAGATATGCAGAGATCTTCTCTCTTCTCGTCTTTAAAATGATTCTCCCTCTTTAACCTCATGTTTATAATCATCCTGTGTTGCGTTGCTGTTCCAGGTCTGCATTAGTCACATGATGTAAACGCTTGCGGTGAACTTGGAATAGATCCTGCTGCGTCCTCACGTTGGCTCACCCTGACCTTTAGTGAACATGTTTGGAGGAGGCTGGCAGTAACTTCAGGCTGTTTGCGTTCACACACGCAGCTCAGCCTGAAACTTTGTGCACGTGTGAACACAGCTGTTTTTACAACAACTTTTAAATGATATGATCACAAAATTTGAAGAACAGGACCTGGACTCTGGATTTAATTTAGATTGCTTCAATTTGGGTTAAAACAATGACCCAGAAGATGAAGTGTGGGTTCACGTCTGCAGGTTATAGTACTCTTAACAGCAGCGATGTTTAGTGCTTAAAGCTTCACCACTGAAGTTCCTGTATTTATAGAACTTACTCCTCATGAGCGGGAACTTTTTAAAGAAGTGAAATAAGAACCCTGAAACTAAAATACAATACTGGTTTACCTGTAAAACATGCAGGATCATCAAAAGGTTCCCCTGGGGGATGTTCCTGCTTTAGTGACTCTGGATCTGACGGTGGATTTGCTCTGGTCTAAAGAGCTCTACCATTAGACTTCATGGACACGAGGCGGGACAGCGTTGAAAAGGAGACAGACTGATCCTGCAGGTGTTTCTCTCTGAATGATCACAATGCTGCAGAGTTCCTGGACCGTCAGCAGCTTAGTCCATATGGAGTCTACACTACATTTGAGGTCCAGCACTGACAGAGACCAACACGAGCAGAGGTTTAACCGTTCATTGTCCACAACATCCTCCAGACCTGAGCCGCTCTCGGTGAAACAATCTTTTCTTCTTTTTAAAAAATGTTTTCCGATCGTAAAGATGCAAAGTGCTCCTCTGGAGTGAGGCGAGGTGTGTGCAGAGCATGCACACCATGATTGATCCGTGTCTCTCCTATAAAAAGATAAAATCCACATCCTTTTTTTCTCCTCTGAAGCTAGGTACCTATACATAATCCATACAGATATTTCAATAGTTTCTGTTTTTAGCTATGTTGATTATTATCGTCTCCGGGGGCTGACACCTCTCAGGTATGCCCCCCATTCATCTGGAGACGCCGCAAAAAACACAAAGAAATGAACAAACCAAAAAGAAAGAAAGCAAAGAGGGGAGGAGGAGGGAGAGGGGGACGATCAGAAAACAATCTAAAGTATAACAAGAAAAGGAGCCCAGATTCTCTGGGTGTTTAGGTACATCATCTGCGGTTTGGACGCACAAAAAGTGCCTCCACCTTCAGATTTAAGTTCTTTCCACTTTCTCAAAGAACGTGATGCCGAGAGGAGCCGAAGGATTCAGTCTGTGCATACTGGAGGACCAAAGGGAGAGAGGGGAGGGAGGGGGGAGTCAGGGGGAGGAGGTGAGATGAGATGGAGGGAGAATACATTTGTTTCTTCCTCTGTGAATACTGGATCGTCCTCCGGCCCGTCAGCTCCTCTGAGCCGGAGTCGTGGCGTGCAGTCGGGACCTTTCTGTCAGTCCTGATTATCACAGATTGTCCCGCGTACATCCATCGCTTACGTCCGCTAACGTCCTGAAACAGGAGCGGCTGAAATGAAGAAAACGATGAAGATGATGCTGGATGATGGCGCAGGGTTCTCTCTGCATCGTCTGTCAGTCTTTTCCAGTTGATTGGCTCTGATTTAAGCGGGTTTATTGACCCTCCTCGATGAGATGAAACACGTGTGTGCCCCCCGATGAAAGACTCCTCGTCCTCTTTTCAAGAGCGAGCAGAGCCGTTCCGTCTTCTGTTTCTGTCGTCTAAATTTTCCACTTTGTCTCTTCAAGTTAGCGTGCTAACACTTTTTACAAAGCTTCAAACTTGGTAAACTTTATGTTGCATAGCAACCAGAATGCACCCTGTTGATCTTCTGTTACTAGCAATGTTCACATGTGAGCTCTCTGATCAGAGGAGAAACTAATCCTGGATGATTGAGGCCTAAAGGCTCTACCACGACCTGCCGACGCTCCAGGAGAGACGGCAGAGAAACGAAAAACGAGCAAACACTTCAAAAGAAAAAAAGAAAAATTCAAAAAGAACTGAAGCAGAATGATTTCAGGTAGAACAATAATAATAATAATAATAATAATAATAATAATAATAATAATAATAATAATAGTAGTGCTACCAACAGCGATAATAATGGGAATTATAATTGTTTAACAACGCTGACGAAGAAGATTTGGACTATAATAAGAACGTTTGAGATGCACTGACAGTTTAGTGTCTTTGTCCGACTCGGTGGGTCTCATGGGTTCAGGTAGGCACACGGACAGGCACTGCATGCGATGGGGGAGTGGGGTGGGTGGGGTGGGTCGGGGGTTTGATCTGGGAGTGCTTCAGTTTGAGGGTAGGAGGGCAGGTGGGCGGGGGCTTCAGGAGGAGGGGTGGGTGAACGGGGCTCATTTCTGTCCGGTGATGGACTGCGATATGGATCGAGGTGGGATCATGTCCAACAGGTACTCTCTCTGCCGGTCTGCTAAGCTGGAGCTCTTATGGGCCCCGACCGCCGCCGGGTTCAGGTAGGCGATGTTTAACCCTGAGGAAAGAGAGAGAGAGAAACAATGTGAGATACATAAACATGTTGACAGTCTTAGTTTACCTCTAAACTAACTTGTATTTGACCTCAAGACGTCTCCTCCACACTTCTCTTGTTGGTTGTGGAAAACCCGGTTCATATCTATCTGCTAAAGGTGCAGCGTGGTGGAGCTTTATTTACACCTCTATACTAAATACTATCTCAGGTGACTTCACAGAATCATAAGGTCTGTGTTTCTTATATTACTCACACAGAACCAACACCGTCCTTCAGTTTCACTTTAGCATGTGTACACATCAATGTGCTGATGCTGAGAGACATATCAACAGTCCCAGTTTCAAGTGGATATCTGGATGTTTTTATATGTTATTACCTGCTACCAATCAGAACCTACACCAGGGACAACCAGATCAGACCGGACTGGACCGGACTAGAACAGAACAGAACTGAACAGACCAGAATAGAACAGAATAGAATAGAACAGAACAGAACAGAACAGAACAGACTAGAACAGACCAGAATAGACCAGAACAGAATAGAACAGAATAGAACAGAACAGACTAGAACAGAATCGAATAGAACAAAATAGAACAGAATAGAACAGAACAGAACAAAACTGAACAGAATAGAACAGAACAGACAGAATAGAATGGAACAAAATAGAACAGAACAGAATAGAATAGAATAGAACAGAACAGAATAGAACAGAATAGAACAGACAGCATAGAACAGACAGCACAAACAGAACAGAACAGAATAGAACAGAACAGAATAGAACAGTACAGAATAGAACAGAATAGAACAGAATAGAACAGAATAGAACAGAATAGAACAGACAGCATAGAACAGACAGCATAGAACAGACAGCATAGAACAGAACAGAACAGAACAGAACAGACAGAACAGAATAGAATAGAATAGAATAGAATAGAATAGAATAGAATAGAACAGAACAGAACAGAACAGAACAGAACAGAACAGAATAGAATAGAATAGAACAGAACAGAACAGAACAGAACAGACAGACAGAACAGAACAGAACAGAATAGAACAGAACAGCTCTCTCTCTCCCTTATTCTCCTCTATCTCTCTTTCCCAACTCAGTCTCAGCAGATGTGTGTCTAACATGAGTCTGGTTCTGCTCGAGGTTTCTGCCTGTTAAAAGGAAGTTTTTCCTTGCTGCTGTAACTAGTTAAATGCTGTGAGGTGCAATGATCATGGTGGATTAAGGTGGGGTAAGACTGAGTCTTATCCTGTCTTGGTGTTGGGTCTCTGTTAATAATTTAACATAGAGTACAGTCTATAACTGCTATGTTTGTAAAAGTGTCTTGAGATAATGTTTGTTGTGATTTGGCGCAATACAAATAAAGATTGATTGAACAGAACAGAATGTAACAGAGCAGTATAGAATAGTGCAGAGTAGAACAGACTGCAACAGAATAGAATAGACTAGACCAGAATAGAACGCTTCCCATTGATCAAAGTTAAATAACAACAGTGATTTATTCTAGATGATTAATTCTAGTCGAACGTTTCTTTAGCTGAAATGTTCTCTTTAACGTGAATACAACAAATAAGCAAGATCCGGTTTGAACTGGACCCTGAAGTAAAATGTTCAGTTGGATTTTTTTTCATCCAACAAGGAGTCTGAGAAGAACCTGTTACCAACCATGGAATCAGAGGGACTACTTTTGACCTGTATAAATAACTAATCTTTGAATCAAGGCAGGCTGATGTATAGTGGGTGGTGGTCTTGTTAATTGGATTCCCGACAGAGTGAGCAGGATCTGTCTTTGTTATGATCCTGTGAGGATTCTGATTTGCTTAAGCACCTGTTCACTATACCTGATCGTCACTGAATAACCAGGATGTAGAGTCTGAAGTTAACCCAGTTAGTCCTGAGGAGGCTCAGCTGTACGAACCGCTTTTGTTTTGAAAACTGTCAATGCTGATCCAGTTTTAGTCTGGTGTATCTCACCTGGCTCAAATCACTCTTCAGTTAACTGCACCATCCTCCACCGGCTACTGTTTGTACTATGACTGCACAGCCATGTTAGCGAGGGAAGCATTGAGTGTTTAAGATCTAAAATCTCAGACAGTGCGAGACCTCGTACTCCTCGCTGGATGATCAACATCCACTCTCCCAGCTCACCTTTTATCGATGTCAATAATTCAAACTCTGAAAAAACTTAAATCCTAAAGTTATCGCAGATAGGAGGAAACTCTTGAACCCTGGACTCCTCTGCACGTCAGTTACCTGGGATATTGTAGATCTGGCGGCGGCTGTCATGCTGCAGTCGGTTGCTGCTGCTTCCTCCGCTGCCGCAGTGCTTAGAGCTGGTCATCCCCATCAGGCTGCTCGGCACCGAAAGCTGGGAGGCCTGAGCGAAGTTAGACAGCACGCCCCGCGCGGAGTTAGACAAGCCGCGCTGCAGGGACGCCTGAGGCTGGGGGGCCTGGGGACGGGATGGACAGTGCGTTAGCGTCAACATCCAGGACACACAGAGACCACAGAGGAACAGATAAACACAGAGGTTAAGAGGTTAACTCTGTGTTTCTGTTTACGCTCTTCAGGCTCCTTACAAAGAGAGACTTTAACAGACACCTCAAGACCTCTCCAGTGACAATAATAAATCAAACATGTTTAACTGTAAATGTTAGCCTCACATAAACCAGATAAGAGTTCAGATCTCTGTCGTTGACCCCGGATGAGAGCCGGTGTACCTGGCGGAGGGCATGATGCCGGATCATAGAGTCGGTCTTGGAGGCGTTGGGGCCGGTAGGGGCCGAGCTCGGGGAGAGGGCCGCCTGTTGCTGAAGCCTCTGTTCGATCTCCTGAAACGTACAAACACAAATTCAAGAATTCAGAGACAGAGACTGTTTCTATGAAACAACCTGAATAGAACAAATTTTGTATTCCTCCAAATTCTTAAAAACAAGCCGACTAAACGCAGAGAGCACATGAACATGACGTCTGTCTGACCTGCTCCTGCTGCAGAGCCTTCACAAAGGCGTTCTTCAGCCGGTTGGTGTGCTCCGCCTTCAGAGCCTTCTTCTGATTGGACGTCATGCACTGCTCGCACAGGATCCGCCCACTCTTCTCCTGCTTCCAGTGGGGGGTGAAGTCAGTTTTGCACTGGGCGCAGAAGAAAGGCTCCATGCGAGGCAGCGCCCCTCTGAGTTTACCTGCAGGAACAACAACAGGGACAGGTTGTTATCAGTCACTGAGACAGCTTTTATCTAGAAGTGTTTTCACATCCTTCCACTCAGGGAAGGAAACAAGAAGCAGTGCAACGTCCCCCTTCAGGCTGTGATTCAAAAGCAAGCGTTTTCTGCACACGTTAAAGGGTAATTCTGCTGTTTTTATTCCTGAGTGCTGTTTGTAAAGTTTGTTTAGTACGTTGTCTCAGACTGTTATTCTAAGCCTCTGACAACATTACAGAAAAGGATAGATTTAGCGCCAAGATGTAGCTTTATGTTAAAGAGGAAGATGATTTTAACCACAAACATCTGTAACATCACTCTCCTCACACTCACCTGACTCCATTTTCAAACACAGAAGTCCTAAATCTCAGCAAACAGGAGTTGCTACTCTGCTGTCACCTCAGTTTGGTTTGTACCATCGTGTCACTCGGACTTTCAATTGTTTTTTTGGATCCAACACAATCTTTTTGTACATATAACAATACGAACAAACTAACAGATTAAGGCAGAGGTAGACCAACAACTCCTGAACTCTGTGAAGTTAAACTCCAGTGGTGTGTGTAGAGAGTGATGTAACAGCTGTTTGTGGTAAAAAAACGTCTTCCTCTTAAATCTATGAAGGGATTCTTTCTTTGATGTTGTCAGACACGTAGAATAACAACCTGAGTCTGTGAGGGACAAAAACTAGAACTGTTAGTGGACACACTTTGATCCATCAAGGATTATGTTGCAGACATTACAGCCTGTTTACCTGCTGCAGGATGAAGAAATGTACTGGATTCAAAAACTTGTAGTATCTGTTACATGATCAAACCTCAAACCCCAAACATCAGGACTGAGGTTTGAAAATAGCAGTGACCCTTTAACGTGGCTTGTTTGTTTACCCTTCAGCTCGATCTTGCATAATTTTAGAAAACGAGCGTCAAGCTGCTTACCCTGACTGTCGAGCACGCTCTGCACCACCTCCTCCAGGCCCACCATGTAGATGAACTCGCTGTTGGCGGCGGAGGGCAAGAAGTGAAGCAGGGGTGCAGGGGGTTTGGGTGGAGGGATCTCCAGCAGGGTCTTCTCCAGCTGCTTCCTCAGGGCCAGCTTGGCAGCCGCCTGGCTGCTCGCCTGGTCTGTCATCGAGCCCACGCCTCCGCTGGCTGAACCGGACATGGTGGACGGGCTCACTGCTGAGGCTCCGCCCAGTCCGCCTACCCCACCTGCCCCTGCTGCTGCTGCAGCCTGCATATGGGCCAGGTTCATGTACATGGCACTGGAGCCTGAGCGCTGGGAGGCCGCGACCTGCTGGCTGGCCTGCACAGAGACACAAGAGGGTTAAAAACACACTTTACAAGTGGAGGATGTTTCTGACAGCAGTGCAGACTTTGGAGCTGGTAGGACTCTGTACCTGTTGGTAACTGACGGCGTTGGCCATGCTGCTGGAGCGGGACATCACAGATTTGGAGGACATTCTCTGACCCTGCAGCTGGGCGGGGTTTGGGGCAATCACACGCTGTGACATCAGCATTGGCGGCAGGTTGGCGTTGGCAGCTGACCTGATGACTGTGTGACCCTGCAGAGAGGAGACAGAGAAAGAGACATACACTTTGAGTTGACAGGAGTTTGTTCCTACTTAGACAAGTTTAACTTGTTCTGTAACAGAATGGAATAGAACAGAATATCGTTATTGTCAGTGTCACAAGTACAACGCAATTAAGTACAATCTTATTTCAGTGCAAATAGATAATTATTAAACAACGTAATGATGAATTTTCCTTTGTTGTCCAATGGAGCCAACAAGAAGAAGATGGTTGTGGTAAAGATATTGCTCCATAAGGCTGCTCTGACAAAGTTATAGTCTCGATGGAAGCATAAGTTGCATTTTAGAGCGGAGGAAACAGCGTCCATGATTTCCAAATGAATGTCAGATTTTGATTCATCAGACCACAGGACAGTTTTCCACTTCACATGATTCCATCTTAAATGAGCTCAGGTCCAGAGAAGTCTCCAGTGTTTTTAGATCCTGTTTCTATATGGTTTCTTGTTTGCATGGTTCAGTTTAAACCTGCATTGGATGCAGTGATGAACTGTGTTCACAGACAATCCTTTTCAAAGTTATTTTGAGCCCATGCAGTGATTTCCACTACAGAGTTTTGTAATTTAGGAACATTATTTGTTGAACTATTTGCTCACTCAGTCTCTCTGGAGTGTCCTTCTTAGACCCAGTCATGTGACTAACCTGTTGATAATTAACCTCATTAGTTGGGAGATGTTCCTCAAGCTGTTTTTTAAGCACTACACAACTTTTTCACTGACATGTCGTCTCTGTCCCGACTCTTTGAACCGTGTTGCTGCATCAAATTTAAAACGAGCACATACTTTTAAACATTAAAATGTTTCAGTTTCAACATTTGTTATATTTTCTTTGAACCACTTTCAGTTGAATATAGGCTTTGAATAATTTGCAAATCATCAAAATTGGTTTCTTATCAACGTTTTACACAGCATCCTGACTTATTTCTTACAGTTGTGGTTGTAGTTAGGGTGTTGATAATGGGAAAACACTAATTTATTGAACGTAGCCTCTAAAGTAAAAAAAAAAAAAAGAGGAAGTCTAGGTCCTTTTTTGGTGCTTTTGTTTGACTCTTCTCTGCTGGTGTCCGTCATCAACCACAGACTGTTTTTATTTTTTTGGAAACTCTGCTTGGTAACAGCATTCCTCAGTGGTGAGTGGACTTCTGCAAACCAACAACACAAACATGAGTCATCTGTCAGCCTGCAGGTCTGTGCTCAGAGCGACTCGGCCAGTTTGATTCTGCTCTTCAGGCAGCGTTTGAATCTTTGATAGTAGCGTGTTTTAGTGAAGGCATGCAGAGAGACCTCTCAACATGAAGCTGGGGAAAGAGGATCAAATGATAAAAACTTTAAAAACTAAAAAGACTAGTTACTGTTCATGCTAATACTTCTTTAAAAGTTAAAAGGGAGGGGCTCTGGGATTTCTCCTTTAATTTCATGTGCAACTTTATCTGAGGAGCTTCTTCATCGACTAAACCTGAATCTAGGTCACGCTCTGACTCATTATTTTAACCGGATTCAGCCACAGGTAGTCAATAAGAAGACTAACATTATCATGAAAAGGGCTTGGTGGATTTCTTCATAGTCAACAACAGGTAGCCGATGCTTTTGGTTTTTTTACAACAGATTCTGCATCTGAAACACAGCTAAAAAACCTGTTCTTGTGAGAACACCAATCACTGCACAGACCAGAAACCACAACAAAGCAACCCTCAGAGTTAAAGGCTTCATGTGACGGTGTCAGTGACACAGCAGCTCATATCAGAGGGGTGTTCAGAGTCGGTAATCAAGACTGGGGATGAAATCGGTGTCCAGAAGGAAGCATTCAGGTGTCTACGTTTGTTGCCCTGGTAGTAGTTTTAACAGATTTTGGTTTATATGCAGATAAACAGTGAGTGTGGAGAGCCAGGTTGGGTGTGATGCATGGCTGAAATGCAATCCTGTAACCAATCAGCTGTCACCAAAGAACTATGTAGCTTCTCAGTACCCCTCTGAACAAGTACCTGCTTATGGGTGCAACAAACATCATCTCTAAATCCGACTAGCAGCTTATAATCTGCTCTTTTAATGCTTCTCACAGCTTAAACTCCATTCTGGCTTCATAAATCGCTTTTTAACCATAAACGAAACCAGCGCTAGAAAACGTAAATGGTGATGAAGAAATATCGAAAACTCCCAAATATATCAGTGACTCACATCATAGATCTGATTGGCTGATGTGCAGGCGAAGGAAAGGTATGTGTTGTGTCAGCAAAAAGTGCAAAAAAATGGCTTTGAGATGGCAAGATTCCCTAAATAGAGCGAACATTCACAACAAGAAAAGAGCTTGGGTTTGTTGGAGTTTGTTAAAATGATCTGAATGAGGTTCTGGAGCTGACCCCGTCTGCAGAGGTTGATAATTCAGCTTCTGTTCTGGTTTCTGAACAAAGGGGCCGAGCTGAACGAGATCCCCTGTGGGTTATACACTTACTGTTGACAAGAACCTCATACAACCACACTTCCAAACAACTAAACTGTCCTTTTAAAATGTACAATGTGAAAAAATTATCCTTAGATATATACAGTGCAGACATATCTGCACAGTTTTAATGTTTACTTTGAAGCCTCATGGAGTTAAAGTTTCTTGCAGGACTAAAGTCCCTTTTTGTTTTCTTCTGACAGCTGAACCTCATCGTCGGAGTCTGAATCTTTTTCTGACATTAAAAGTACGTTGGTTTAACTGTTTCAGCTTCACAGAGCCTCCATATTAAAGAGGTACACAGGTACAGAGTGTAGCGTTCAGACTGAAAGAACTATCATGATGACAGTTCACAGACTGGTCAGCAGGGGGCAGCATCTGATCAGTGAGGAAGGTGAAAACAAACCAGGCAGAACATCTCCATCCATACAAAACAAGCTGATAAGAGAACACACACACACACACACACACAGATCTGCTGAATATTTAATAGCAGCTCAACATGTAATGGAGGAGCAGAGCTACGTCACGCAGGAACAAAGAGGCTGCCTCGCAGTCAGAGATTTCAATAAACACTTTCCTCTAAATAAAACCGTACCCCACACACACACACACACACACACACACACACACACACACACACACACACACACACACACACACACACACACACACACACACACACACACACACACACACACACACACACACACACACACACACACACACACACACACACACACACACACACACACACACAGGAAGACATCTTTGAAGCTGGACTGCCGAGGCCTTTGAGGACCTGAAGCTGCAGATTGATCATGGTTTCCTGTTTACAGTCCTCCACAGAGAGCTCAGGGTTTCAATAAAGACCACATAAGTCCAGACCAAGTGCAAGATCAAGTACAGTCCAAAGTGGACTGAGCAGCCAAGAGACTGTCAAAAATAAGGGTCCTAAACCAGGTAGGATCAGGGACTGTTTGTTGTTTCTTCACTCAGAGTTTTAAGTGAGTCAGAGGACACGGACCAAGAACGAAGATTGTTCTGTGCAACGAGTTTCAACACGTAAAGCCAACCTGCACGCCACGATCCAACCTCCTCCTCATTAACAGATACGGGAGGAGGAGTCCGGGATCGAAACGCCAATCTTTCGATCGGTGGTTGACCCTGCTCCCAGGATCCTATATCTCCCACAATCTAAAGGGACGGCATCTTTCTCTTCCTGATAAACTCCTGATTCTCTCTTAACACCTCAGAGAGCAGCTCTAACCATGAGCTGAGAGGAGAACACGATGGACAATGTAAGTGAAGTATCAAACTTTAAAATAAAATGTTCTTATGTAACGGAGCCCCACTCCCGCTCTTACTCTGCTGCTCCTCTCTCAGCCAGGTGAGAGTCAGTGCATGGTGGATCTGCTGATTTAAACAATCTCACCTCAAACTTCTTTTATCTCTGCTGAAGAGAAGAGGAATCACATCTCTCACACTGACACGTAAAGAGGACGTTACTGTCATATCAAAGGACTCACACACACACAAACACACACGGAGACACACTGACCTGTGCGGTGCGGAGGTTCTGGGGCTCTGGGTTGTGCAGGCCTGGCCTCACAGGGAGCTTCCCCAATCCAGAGGAGCTGTGGAGGGGAGGGGGCTGCACAGAGGACGCCGCGTTCTGGACCACCGGGACCTGCAAGAGGCGTTCAAGAACACAGGGTTAAACAGGGGAACACTTATTTGATGTCAGCATGTTTACTTTCCATCATTCATCACAGCTTAGAGAATATCAGTCAGTTTTATTACAATGAGAACAACTCAGACAACTTTACATCAGTAGGTTTCACCCTCATCACATTGTTGTGATGACATATTATTCCTGTGCTAACACGCAGAAACGTACCGGTATCAACCTTCAAAGAATTTATGACTATGAACGTCAAAGGAGGCGATTAGAGTCATAAATTCAGAGTGTTGTGTCTGATTGATGAACTTAGTCATCGCTTTTTGGACAAACTAGAAAACTAGGACGATGCAGTCTGTAGTCAGGGGTCTGGAATTTAGTATCAGAGGTGATCTGGTTTTCTGTATTAGTATTGAAAAATCAGGTGTCAGCAGGCTTTGGTGTCTGCGGAAAAACTTCTGTATGGAGAGCAAAAGCAGGAGGAACAAAAAGAAGCCAAAATGCTTACATCTGCAACCTTAACTTGGCACGCTAATGAAATCTCGGCTGGAAAATATAAATGGCTTCATGAGGAAATACAGCAGAAAACATCACGTTAAAGCTGCTTCATTCACAGTAAATACTCATCACTAAAAATATAACCCAAAATAATCATCAAAACAGTGATGCAATAATCTAATAGTCCAATGTTGCATCTCTACGGCTCGGTGTCTTCATCTTGATTGTATTCATGATCTGAATGTGAGTAAATTGCAGCTTTCAGAGGATTAAATAGTGAAACCTTCTCTTCTGGAACACCGCAGAGTTTAAGTATAAAACAGCAGAAAGTAGAAACACTCGCTTTAAACATGTACAGTACTGGAGTTAATGCAGAGTGTGTTACGTAAGAACACACCCTGAGACTTCTGCTTTTATATTAGACCGGGTTATAATCTGGAATCAAAGCAGACATCCGATGGATGGCGAAGACGGGTTGAACCTGACTGTAGCTTGATGTGTCAGAGTAAATCCACATTCTTTATGAATAAATAACTCTGGATATTGTGTAACACTCCCGCCTCCCTACTTCAAAGTATTTTTTCAGGTCTGTCCATAAAGTACAACCTGAATCATCTCAGAGCGATGGTCAACTTAGTGAGCCTTTAGGTGAAGCCGGTTATTGGCGATAAATAACTTCCAGCCCAAACAGATAAAAAGAGAAATCCAGCTCTCCAGATTTCTTGGTTCATCACATCCCCCAGAGGAGCTCCTTTCATCTGTTTGTGCTGAGTCTCAGTTTCACTGTAAACAGTAAACTCCACAGAGGCTTCACTCTGGCTTACTTCAGTGGTATGAACCCGAAAAATAAAATGATTTCTTGTGATTTTCCCGTAATTAACGGGTCTTAAGTTTGCTGAAATAACAACATCATGATGCAGATACAAAAGTCAAGCTTTGTGAGGTCTGTCCTCAAGGAGAAGAAAACAACCTGTCAAATGGAGGTCTATGAAATAAGATTACAGCTGATGTTTGTTTCTAGGTCTGATCTTCCTCACACAATGTTGCCTTTTTCTTAGAATTCTATAACACCTGCTTTTGTTCTCCATACAGACTGTTTTTCCTGCAGACACCAAAGCCTACTGACACCTGATTGGTTTATACTACTCAGACTACAGACAGGAACTAGAACACTAATACTGAAAATCTAGACCCACGAGTATTCATTTCAGTTTGCAGACTTAAGGTGACAAAACATTCATAAATTAAAGCTGGGTGAAAGCTTATGTCATGCAGTGTATTTCTGTCAACCACGACTGTTGTGGTGTGAGCATCATCACCGTCATCATCATCATCACTGACCTTCTGCACCACGTTCTCCTTCTGCATCTGACTCTGTCGCAGCTTCTTGAGGAGAACCAGACGAGCCTCCTCCAGACGCAGCTCCTCCCTCAGAGCTTTGATCATCTGCTGCCGCTCCTCCCCTGTCTTCCCCTGAACACACACACACAGAGCAAATTTTAGGAGACTTGTCACACACCTTCGAGCCAAATAGCTTGTTGGATGCATTTCCTGACCATGTATCAGGGTTTGATGTGAACTTCCTAAATCACTTGTCCTATGGTTTAACAAAATTACTTTTCATATTCTTTGCGCAGAGGTCACAAACTGAAAATGTACAGCTGTACATCTGCATCTTTTCTCCTTGAGTCCACTTCCAGCATCTGTACCAAACAGACTCAACAAACCAAAGTATCAAACTCTGACCCTGGTCTGACTTCCTACTGTGGCTCCCTGTCTTTATCTAGCCTTACACTGAGCTGGGAAGCCTCTCTAACTGGTTGTGTTAGTGAATTATCTGAGTGTATTTCTGGGTCACAGCAACTGTGTCACTATTAGAGGGTGGTAATGCGTAATGCTAAGCTAACATAATGTATTCCATGTAGTTGTTGTCTCTTTAAATGCTGGATTGCAGTGTGATGTGGTGAACATGAACCCTCTGTGAACTGTAGTTTTAGTTGTTGTGTGCAGCTTGTTGCTCCTGATGTTACTCTGTACTCTCTTAGTTTTGCAGCGTCATGATATTAAACCTCCCTCTGCGAGGCTCACCTGCTGTGAAACAGGAGTCGTGTTGTTTGGCTGACTTTATGAAACGTGCTGCTGGTGAAGATCGTCAGAGGAGTGCAGAAAAGGAATGATGTGGTCGGGACCTCAGGTGCATCTTTTCACAGTATCTCAGTCCGCTCATTCTCTCTCCTCGTTCAGTGTGCACACAGGCGGGTGTGAGCAGGTCACTGTGTTTATGTGGACACTCTGTCTGACATTAAAACTTCATCTTGACCCCTCCATCAATCAAAATCAAGATTCCAGTAAATCAAAAACAGGTCATTATTTACTGGACTATGATGTGTCGAAGAAGAAAGCAACCACATTATGGATGACGCTTTAATATCCAGATTTGTGTCACTCACAGTAAAGTTCAGTAAATCACTGAACCTCTGTCTGTAGTTTAGTAATGCAACAAGTCTAATTCATCTCTTCAGCTGTTTGTATGGAAGGTCAAGCTTACTCTCTGAACACTGTTACTCTCTCATTCACTCCTGTAAGTGAGGATACATTTGTCATATTCTATCACTGATTTCATGTGAAAGCTTTATGACTCCCCTGTGGAGACTTGTGCACATAAGAAGCCCTGTTGTGCAAGGCTGTGCAGCGAGCGCTCATTGTACCTTGAACATGTCCAGGTTGGCCTGGTGCAGGCGCTCCTCGGGTCGAGGTGTCGTTCTGGGACTGGACGCCTCGTTGTCTGACAGGATGATGACGTCTGGAGACGGGGTCCGTCTGTCGTGATCCGTGTCACTATGAGGGAAGACGGGACAAGCAAGATGATCAGTCACAATGAGACATCTGAGAGTAATGACTAAACCTGACAGAATAAAAACACATCTCTTCAGCTCTGTTAGGGCTGCATTCAGAGTGGATTCACTGAGACTACCATGTCACTGACAGATCACAGGTCAGACCTCATAGCTGAGAGAAAAAGATGCTAACACACATGTAGCGGTGAAAGGGGGATTTAATTGTCAGTAGCTGTTGGTTATGACATCCTGCATCGTTCTCCAGAGAGGAGTTGCAGAGGAGTGAGCCATCATGCATCCTTACTATCTCTGCTGAGAGTTGTGCATATACCAGGAAGTGACAGGTAAACCAAACGGCAAAATGGCGTCGGTCGATGCAACACCTGAGAACTAAAAGTCCACAAACATTACAGCCTCAACTTGGCAAAGAAAAGAGCGGCCTGCTAATGTCTGAAAGCAGAGCGTATCATGACAGCATGAGGGTAATGTGGAGGCATGAAGACCTTCTATGTTTTAAGCATTGACTGTGACATTCAGCCTAACGGTCCAAAGTCAGAGCCAAGCTGTGTGAGCGTCACGTTCAGTCCCTCATCTGAAACTTTATCATATTAGAATCTTTTTCTCTCCTCCTCTGACCATATAAGTAGAAGAACCCCACCACATTCAAACTAAAACATCCAGCGTAGATTAAAACCAGTTACGTTTGAAGATGAGACACATTGGGGTGAATTAACATTTTTAACGACATGTTTTGAGTTTGAAATTTGATAATTGACGACGAACTGATGATCAGAATAGTGGTTAGCTGCAGCTCTAAGGTGTAGGTTTGAAAAGCTGATGTGAGAGGGGTTAGAGTCTTGTAACACTCCACTCAGGTCTGATGGTTTCACCTGCTCAGGTGTGTTACATCCCTCCAGTGAATCAAAAGCTTCATTGTGAAGTAAACCACCGTCATGACCTGTTCTCTGATTCTGCTTCTGTTGTCTTTGGCTACATTTTAATTTCATGGCACACAAACATAGTAGAGGCTAAAGTTAGCACCGGGAAAAATAAGCAGCCCAAAACTCTGAGACTGCAGAAACTCTCAACGGCAAAAGCAACACTAGGAAATCCTGATCACATTCCTCAAAACCAATCAATCCAGATAAAGTAGTTTGGCTCATTTCCACTCTGCCTGTTGACACTGTGGTAAAAACGTCAGTGTGGTCTCAGGCTGGTCTTGAGAGTGGGGATAAAGATAGTTAGCGGGAACAGATGTGAGAGCAGCCTGAGGAGCTACTGGACCCCAAACATCTCTGAGAGGGAAAAGTGGAGCAACATCCTGTCCTGTGATCCAGACAACGGCAACAGAGCTGGAGAGAGCTTTGTAGACCGCCCACTCACTACACATTATCTCTTACTTAGTTAAACTAGATATAGGAGAGGGTAGACTATGTGGTCTGGACTTTGATTGACCCTCAACATTCCAGTTCATGTTCACTTGAACCGCACACTCACTCAGTGATTGAATTATCTTCCTCAGTTACAGAAATCTGAGGGTGCATCAGTTCTCACATCAGAGTTAAGGAGCACTGTGAAGACAGGTTAAGTTTCTGTGGCCTCAGTGAAAACTTGCAACAACAAAAGAAAAAACACAGAGAAATGTAGACGCTTCTCCAGCTGTTCGTTCTCTCTCTCTCTGCTTTCTCCAAACACCACAACCTACATCTCTTCACCATCTGAAGAAACACCTGCACGCTGTACTGAGGGGTTATAGTTCTTCCATGCATGTGTTTACAGACAGTGAACAAACACCACAAAGTGAGCTGCAGAGTCCAAACTCTGAGGGCCTGATTCACAACAGCATCACGTGGCTTTTGAGCCCACTAAACCTGTTTCAATGAGACTAACAGCAATTAATGTATCTGTGCTCTGCTGCTGTTTGCATGTCTTTAAATAAGTCGTAATGCATTAATTTGGGGCGAAAGGGTTCCCTTTCTATGCAAATGAGCTTTAAGTTTGCAAGCAGCCACACACGGTTAGAGTGGAAGCCTTACTGCGTGCTCAGAACTGATGATAACTGATACGTCACACTCAAACTTTTAGTTTTCATGACAACAACTCACCCTCTGCACGACCTGAAAATGATTTATCTTTCCAGGAAGTCTCTTTGACTTTCCCTTTATTGTTAAAATCAGGAGATTAATCCATCAGGTAGTGGCTGTTTGTGACTCAGCCCTGTTAACGTAGACACTGCCATCATGCACATGTTTATTCTGTGTGAATGAGGTCAGGCGCAGACAGGATGTGAGCTCTGTGAGGATGAGAGCTCGCAGCTCTGTGCAGCAGAGGGATGCTGACAGCTCATCTTCACAGTGAGACGCAAAACAAGAGCAAACTACACAGAGCTGCAGACCTTCATGCAGCTGGTTATCACAGGACAGTTTGCTGAGTGAGCTGGACCTTAAGACGGAGAAGGAGAGGGACAAATGATCCACAGTTCTTGGCGCTACTAACAGTAGAAATCTATTCTCAGTGAACCCCCCCCCCCTGCTGGGTCCACCTCCGGGTCTGACCGCAACATTTATGTTTGATGAGCTGACAGTCGGGAAATATGATCTATTTTAGTGTCCGTCACACTTCTGCTATTTTCCATGGTAACAATACGTAGATCATATGTGAATAATCGAAAGAAAGAAAAGTGCTAAGGGAGTGAATCACATGAATCAGATTCTTTTTTGTGGTCTTTTGTGTGAAGTCAAAACTTTTCTTTTGGATGTCTGGTTTTAGAAATGAGGCCTCGGACATATCAGAATGGGTTTCGGGTAAATATGTGAAATCAGGAGATAACAGAAATTCAAAATATTCATCTTAATATATGATCAACATGTTTTAAAGGCTTATACATAATGTTGTTGTGTTTCTCTGCAATGTAGCACCACCTACTCCAGAGGTTCATCCTACACTGTTCCCACCCTATCCCTCTCTGGTCCTGATGTGTAAATATTTCATCCTCACCATCTCCTCCCGGCGCTCATGTCCACCGGCTCGTCCATCATGTTCTCCTTCCCGTTCTTACTTGGTCCAACATGGCCGCCGTGGCCCCCCAGCCTCAGACTCCCGTTCATCTTCTCCTCGTACGCGGCTCCCATGAGGCTCTGGTGGTGGAGGGAGCTGGCTCCGGGGCCCTTTCCGTCTCCCAGGGGCCCCGCCACGTCCAGCGCTGCCAGGTCAGCCAGGTCTTTGCGTTTGAGCAGAGCCAGCATCTTGAGGCGCTCCATGGCCTCGTGGCCCTCCATCTTCAGGCGTTTGGCGAGCGCCTCCTCTCTCTCGCTGGGCGACTCCAGACCTCGCTTCAGCAGGTTGAGCCTCAGCGCCTCCTCAGACATCCGCTCCATCCTGCAGGAGACAGGAGGGTGGGGAGAGACACATTAAACACCAGGATCTCAAACACACAAATATACGAGGGACATATGAGATGTGCAGAAGGAATCAACAAGAAGAAGAAAGAGCGCTTAGCTTATTAGCTCTGACTTAGTTTCTACCTGCTGTCCTTCATGTTTTAAACTATACCTGTGGATACAACACGTCTCCTTTTTACCTCTAAACATGCATCAGTCAGTCTGAGGGTAGCTGATAGCTAGCTTAGCTTCATCTCAGTCAGATTTGCAATGCATTAATATAGATGTTTGTTCTGCAATAACAAATAAGTGAGAATCTTTGCAGCCAGAGTTTACACGCAGCTAAAGGAGCTTGTGTCAGACACACACACATCTCTCTGATGTCAGATCACGTAGGGGGTCTGGGTCCGACACTGCCTAATAGATTTAAAAACTAACACTGAGACCCAGCGCACCACCTCTCACTGACTCCAGCCCGCCCATCCCACCGTCCACAGGGAATCTGCAGACATAATGCTGGATGTCCCATGGTTAGATATCCCGGTGCTTCATGGCGCTGCAGAAGCACGATGTGTAAACAAAGAGCAGGAGCTTCACACACACACACATACTCAGAGATAAACACACACTTGGCGCTGTTTGCCCAACCAGTTTAAGAGCTTCACAGTGATCCTGTCTCGCTCCTGTAACACCTCTGCTGCTACCTCCAATGGCAGCACAGGGCTGGGACAATGAAGTCCCTCAATACGCCTCTGTGACATTCATATTGAGGCATAAAGATCCCACCTTGACCTGACAGAGTTAAGAGTCTCACTGTAAATGCCCAGTTTGGACTTCCTGTTGTGCTGTTTGAAAAGGAAGCCCGCCCAAGCACGATGAACCTAATCACACAGCAGGTACAGACAACGTAACCCGTCATAGTGTGAAAATGTAAACTGTTATCAGTCAATCAGCACTGTAATCATGTCTAAGCCCCTCGCTGATAGACTTTAGCTGCTGCACGCTTCATTCACTTATTTCAGAAAGTTGGAAAATCTGTACTTCATTATTCGCGCTGCAATGGCCAATCAGTGTGCAGATCCTCTGGTGACGTATGATGTGACGAACGGACCGGAGGAGGTTCATTCATCTGGCATAAATAGAACAAATTGATTGTGTTGCTTCCCTGAACTTTGTGACTCTACATATTCTATATGGGAACAGGAACAAACCGGAGCATGCTGTGAGGAAAGTGAGGTCAGATGATCTGGTGAGTTGTGAAAACCTTTGTCTGTCACTTGATTCCAGCCATCCGTTGTACTAGGAAGTTAGCCTTGCCCCAATTGGCATCACCGGCTTCCCCATTCAATGTAGGTGAGCTCAACCTTGTTTGATGACAACACACTGGAGTGGCTTTCGAAGAGAACCCTTCCCCTCTTATTTGTGTCTTTGGGTACACATGAATGGAGTGCACAAGTTATCCGCACAAATTATGCAAGTGTTTATAATAGGTGTGAGGCAGCCAATCAGGAGGGACTGAAGTGTGAGTAGGCTGAGCAGGACTCACAGGTGAGGACCAAAGAGGAGCCGTAGGTGATCAGAGCCGGCTAATAATCATGCAGAGGAGTGAAGAGGATATTGAGACTTTTTTCTGGCTTTTATGTAGGGTTTAAAATTTGTATTACTTACTTTTTACTGTTATATTAATTTTAATGTTGTTTTATTATTTTATCACACGTCATTTTATATTGTTTATTTTATTTCTATTCATTTATTTTTAATTTATCTACTCAGTTTTATTGATATTTTTAGCATTAATTGTATTTCCAACTCTTATCTTTACCCTTTTTAATTTATTTATTTTAACTATCTATATTCTTAATATGAATCTGATGCTTGAACTTATTTTAATTACACAGATTTTGTTGTTGTTGGTGTGCATTAGTCTCTATTTTAGTCCCTAATTTAAAATCCACTTTTGTTTTTTTATATGTTTTGCCATTATTTTATTTCTGTTTGTTTCTTGTTTTCAATCGCTGCAAAGCACTTTGGGTTGCATTTGACTTGTATGAAAAGGTGCTATATAAATAAAGCTTGATTGATTGATTGATAATAATGAGGAGTTTGGGGCTGAACCTCCAGGTCACCTGAGATTTAAGAATCATTCTGATGTATTAGGATGTGAGCTAAATGTTTGTTCAGCTGGGTGGTGGCTGTGCTACAGATTATGGCTCAATGTTTGTAAGTTGCACGTTAAAGAAATGTGTATAATGGATCGGTTTATGCAGATTTTTTCTGTGCTCACCTTTCATGAATTTGTGTTATTACTATACTTATTAGAAGTATTTCTGCTGTATCTCTTTTCTTTGCAACACTTTTTATGAGCTCTGTAGCTTATTCATGACCTGTTGAATTCATGATAATAGTAGCTGTTGTTACAAGTTAAGAAGGGAGCAAACATAACATCAGTAATGATATTCATAAGAACTCTAGAGGAGAGAAAGAGAAGCCACAGTCACATGACCTCCATTACAAACATCAGCTGTATCCATCCTGTGCTCGGTCCAGCTCAGACACAGGTTCTGTTGGATCATCAGTGGGATCTCTGAAACCGGGACGGACCACCACGGTCAGACTCCTCTGTCGTGAGAGAGGGCGACCCGCAGAGTGAAAT
Source organism: Notolabrus celidotus (assembly GCF_009762535.1). NCBI lineage: Eukaryota > Metazoa > Chordata > Actinopteri > Labriformes > Labridae > Notolabrus > Notolabrus celidotus. Next base: position 8,517,807 of record NC_048287.1, on the reverse strand, counting down.
GAGGCGGTGACTAACCCGGACGACCTCGCTGACCTGAGATCAGTGCAGTGACTCGTTAGGATGCATCAGGGATAAATAAATGATCAGCTGATGGTTAACTCGTTCAGATGGAAGTGGGTTAAAGACTATGAATAGCCTGGATCTGTACTTCACAGTGACAAATGCATTACAGCCGTGTGTGTCTCTGTGTGCATGTGCCTGTGTGTGTGTGTGTGTGTGTGTGTGTTGGCATGTGATTCATACCAGTAAGGAAGACTTTTGTACGGACGACAACAATCCCAGTCTTATGAGCTCATTAGCTGAGTCATGTGACTGAGCTAACCAATCAGGACTCAGGAGAAGCCGGGCTGGACGAGGACGTGACAGAGCAGAAACACTTCCTGCAGGGCTGCGTTCAAGTGCAACACTGTGTTTAAAGATGACTGCAGATTCTCTCTGTAACAGTGTCTGCTTGGTTTCTCCATAGTTACTGTTCAGATAGGGACACTGCTAGGAGCAACCACACACCGTATACAAACATGAACGACATGACAGCTGCATCAAAGTCAGGCCAAATTAGTTGACGATCTTCCTAGTGACTGGCTGCAGTCAAGACAACAAGCCCCGCCTCCTCCATGTTAACAGATGGAACACGAGTCAAAGTATAAAATCTTTAAAACATGGTTTCTGTGATCATAGTTGAGTCTCATGCTGGTTTATGTCATAGTGTTAATTTTTCTGACTTATTTATTTTGAACTAGTTCTTTAATTTTAAAAAGAGGGGATGTGATACCATGATTGACAGCTCTGTTGACCAATGAGGCTCCTGCAGCGCTGTGTGCACCAGATTATCAGAGTAGAGGAGGAACGGTGAGAGGAAACAAACACTAACACAGGAGTCTTTGAACTTTCGATAACTGTCTGTTTGAAACCCACTCAAGATCCGGTTCTGCTGTGGACTGGACCCACCTGAGGGAGCGACGATGCTTTAGCAACAAGATAGAAGTGGGTAATGGTTAGAAGAAGAGTCCTGAGATCAGTTCTGACTCCAAATGTGCAAACTGTTAAGTAAAAAGGTTTTTGGTCTTGGATACTCAGTCATTTTTAAACAGTTGTGACCACACGCAGCACATAGCTACAGCATGAGTCAGAGCTAGAATACACTACAGTCACATAAAACAACAGCTCCAGGATGTGGTCCTAACATATCACTCCTTGAAGGAACTGTATGAAGCGGACAAACAGAGCAGTAAAGCGTTTCTAACTCTGACTTTTGTCACCTAAATGTCAGATATGACGTTTGTAGAGGCAGCTAAGGTCATCAGAAGTCACCATGACTTCTCTGTGGATTTTACTGCTACACTACTCTCAATGAAGACAGACTGATCAGAGTGTTTCTGGTGTTGTGATGCTCCTTCCCTCTTAATGATTCAATATAAGCGGTTCTAAAAGTCAGTCCAGCTGTGTTGGTCTGTGTCTCCACTTTACATTCTAATTAAATAAAACATGTTCAATATTAATTTATTTAATTTTTATTCATCGTCTGTATGATACGTGACGTAGTCTCCATGTCGTCACCCATCTGTTTCTGAAGCAGAGATTTGAAGTCAGAAATGCTGACTTAACCTAACTTTTGGTTGAGCTAACATGAGACAGAGGTGGAGTTAATGCGGGCTGATTTATACTTCTGTGTTGAATCAACGGCGTACCCTACGCCGGGGGTCGGCGTAGCTCCCGTACCTAGGCCGAGGCCTACACACGTAGCTGACGTGCACCTCCTCCAAAATGTAACTCCCCGTAGAGCCGACGCGGACCTCAAGCCCTGTGATTGGTCCGCTCGGCGGGCTTTGTATTGCCCGCATTTACAACACTTCCGGGATCCCGGACATCGGCCGCACATCGGCTGTGTATTTCATCTCCTCCTCTCTATTCTTCATCTAATCATGTCTGTATGATAAACAGCAACATGTATCAGCTGTAGATTAACAGAACACGCTCTGAAACTCTGTGGAAAAGTAAACAGAGATCGTAGCGGGGCCGGAAGCAGGCGACCGGCTATCAGAGAGACGGCACTGCCCTCTAGTGTTTCGGTGGAGAATTGCTGCGCGACACGGACACACCGACGCACAAGTATGTGGGGCTCATGTCCGCGTCAGCCCCTGCTGCGTAGGGGAGACGCAGAAGTATAAATCAGCCTTAACAGCTGCAGTGTGCCTGCCTGTCAATCAAGTTAGCCACAGCCTTAATTCTACAAAAGTTGTAACTTGAATATCTTAATTCCTGGAGCAGAACACAATGGGCCACAGGAACCATTTAGTTCCTTGAGAAGTTCCTGGTACCTCAAAAGGGTTGTTTATGTTATGTTTTGTGTTTTGTGAGTTTGATTTAATAAAAACATGTTGACTTGTGTTTGTTGCATCCGCCTCTGAAACTTTTTAAAAAATCAGTTTTCTATGGCTCCACCTTTGGTCTTTTACCCGGTCCATCCATCGCACCGCCTCTTGATTTTGTTGGGCGGCTCACCAGGAACTCCTCTGGTTCGCCTGGTTATCCAGGCTGGGCATACACAGCATCTACTAGCCTTCAGGTTATTGTAACATACGGTATTTAAACGCTGATACCTTAAGTGCTTCATCTGCACAGGTGATCATAATTTGTTTTATTTAAATCATACAGTTTATATGGCTGACTAAATCAGTTTTCTTTATTAAAAAAAGAGAAGGGGGGGTCATGTTATAATCAAGGTCGTCTAATGTTCAGACCACTATGGTATTAGCGATGACAGATTATATCAGGTACAAACAGCAGGGCTGCAAAGTTGTGAGTGCTCAGAGTGAACCTATGAAATAGTTCAATGGATCTCCTCTCCTATCAGTGCAGTGCTCCCCACTCTGTTTACAACGCAGTTCAATATAAATACATGCTGCACTGATATCAACACAGACGCACTCATAATCACTATTGAGCCCTTCTTTGCACACTCTTCTGCCACCTCCCATCTTTTAAACCGAACCAAGTCGCTGAGAGCACACTTTCGTCTGCTGCTGCATGCCTCATGAGAGAGAGGACGAGTCAGGGCCACACCAGGACCTGATCTGATGGATACATCAAAGTCTGTCACTTCCTCTTTGGTATCTTAAAAACCTTTATGACAAGCAAAGATAATCTTGACTGTGCTCAATAAGGATCAGCAGGTTGCATTGAACACCATGCAGGGACACAGAGAGGCTACGAGCTGGTTTGCCCCTCAGAGCCACAGTGATGTTTTGGCATTACATATATGCATAATACCTACAACGTGCTGCTTCAACACAGGAACACATTCAGAGCAAGACTCATCCCCCCGAACGCATCATAGAACGCCATAGGAAGTCATTCTTGTCCGTCAGACTGTACAACTCCTCCCTCTGATCACTGAAAACTAACCTGTACACTGTGCAATATCCATACCACTTTAACATCCTTGTATACATCTCCTTCATTCCCAGAGCATTTGTACATAGCTAACTTGAACTATTCTGCGCTTCTGTATACATTATTCTTTTATTGTATCTCATTTATTCATTTTTATCTTCTTTATTTTATTTTATCTAATTTCATTCACTTTATTTTATCTTATTTCATTTTAATTTATATTTATATCTTATTTTATCCTTCTTTCTATTAATATTTTGACTTTCTTACATGCCCTGTGATAGGTTGGCGACCTGTCCAGGGTGTACCCTGCCGTCTGCCCGAAGCCAGCTGGGATAGGCTCCAGCCCCCCGTGACCCCTAACGGGCGGTCAAGATAATGGATGGATGGACTTTCTTACATACTGTTTACAGGAGAATTCTGTAATAACTGAATTTCCCCCCAGGATAAATAAAGTCTTTCTGATTCAGATACCTGCAGACATGATGTCCAACATGCATTTGATAACGTGTGGTTTTGAATGAGCTTCAATAAAGAGGAGTATCTTTGAAGGACTGAAACTCATACAGGATCCTTTGCTCTCACATGTCAGACGTTCTCCTCCACAGGTGTGCATCAAGTAAAGTTTATAACTGACTGCACATCGCCTGGAAGAAACCTGCAATACTTTTCAGCTGCATGGCTCTGAAACTGTGACTATTTACTGAAGATGGTTCAATTATTACACAGTTAACGTAAAATACACCAACTCCAACATAAAGCCTGATGTGTTTGAGAAAATGAAAATGACTCGTGTGTTTCCTAAAACCCAAAATGATTGTTTCCAAAGACCAGAAAGAAAAAATGTATCTCATAAAGAGGAGAGAAACTTGAAGTATATTTACATTTTGGAATGTTTTTTCTGTCAAATGAACCAGTTGGTGTGCCAACATGAGGTTGGATCACTTACTGATGCCCTGCCGCAGCTCTCTTAGGTCTCAGGTGAGGTTTGTTGCAGGGCTAATCAAACAGCAGTGGACGGTGATTGAGCAGGTTTGATGCCGTTTTCAGCCGATCGTAAATAATTTAAATAACTGCCGACTCGCGTGCAAATCGCAGACTTTCATCTATTCCCTCCACACTGCGTGATATCTCTTACATTTACACAGAACAATGTGAACTTAAAATTAATCTGAGGTTAAATTATTGACAGAATGAGAGTCACAACACTCCCCGCTCTCTGCTGCAGCGTCTCCTCCATGAGCAGACAACATGCAAATGGATGCTCTCGTTTGCAGCACTGCATCGCTGCATTAGTATCACCTGAACCTGCACTGTGTTTTACATGACTGTCATGTACGCTGGAGTGTGGGTGACTGTAATTCAGACAGATTTAATTGGCTTGTTATCACTTAATCAGCTTCCTATTAGCAAATTATTCCTGCTGGTGTCGTCCTATCGTCTCTCCTCATCTATTGTATCATGGAGCTCTAATCTGCTCGCTCTGTCCTCCTCTAACGTCTCTGTTATCCTGCTCTCATCTACAGGGAGGAGCCTTAATGATCGGCCCTCCCCAACACTTCTTCTTCTCCTTCTTCTTCTCTAATTAATTTGTGACGCAGCTGCAGAGCCGAGCCGTCGCCTCCATTTGCTGAGAGAGAAACACGAGCAACCTCTCGGCCGAGCCTCCACCTTTAATGAGCCAGAGAGCACCGCTGAGAACGCCGCTGATGAACCAATCAGGGCCGGACTTGTGCTGCGCGTCAGTAACTGGCACCCCACACCCTTCCCCTTCCCCCACTCCTCCTCCTCTTCCTCCTCCACCTCCTCCACCTCCTCCCGGCCACCGCCGCCGCCGCCGACTGCCTTTACATAATATAATGACTGTTTCAGTCAGCTGCTACACAAGCCGCCACACACTCTCTTTCTCCCTCTCTTTCTCCTCAACCAAACCCTCCCCCCTCCCCCTCATCACCCCTCCATAATCCCTCCCACCTCCTCCCACCCTACCCCACCCCTTCAGCTTTGGGCACCGTGCCAGGCCAGCGCAATAAAGGAGAAAGAAAAGACATGGCGAGGGAGAGAGGTAGAACGAGACGGAGAATGTCGCTCCACCTGGAGCCAAAACTACACCTCTGCTTCTCTCAGATGCAACACCTGGTCAAACTTGGACAGGTAGACATCTTCATCAAACACCTGACAGCGGCTCTCTCGCTCTCTGCAACCAGAGAAGTCTCCCTCTTCTTCCTCACTCGGTCACGAACCAGCAACTAGACGGTGCCCAGACGTCCACGTTCAGCATTCCAGCAGAAGGCAGGATTTTGTTCCCCCCCTCTCCTGATCCAGCTGTACAGTACCACAAAGAAAAACCCCTCCCTCCTCCTCCCCCCTCCTCCTCCTCCTCCTCTTCTACCCTCCCCCAATTCCTCAAAACCCTCCGTCTTTCTTTTCCTCCCCCTCGCTCACTGTAAAAATAAACACATGCTTACTTTCAGGGGGCCCCCTTAAATGCAGCCCGAGCTGAGAGGGCTTCATTTGTTCATATTACAGCAGCCAATCAGGAGCGGGCATGTGTGTGTGTGTGTGTGCGTGCATGTGTGTGTGTAGGTATGTGTGCATGTTTCTGTGTGTGTGTGTGTGTGTGTGTGTGTGTGTATGGGGGGTAATAAAGGAGTGACACAGCCAGGATACACACAGAGCAGAGTGATTTTTTTTCTGCATCTTGCGCCATCCTCGCACAAGTCTTTGTGTGTAGGCTGCATGGGTGTGTGTGTGTGTGTGTGTGTGTGTGTGTTTGCAAGCTGCGTGTGTGCAGAATGTGTGCATGTGTTAAAACTGTGAGTGTGTGTGTGTGTGTGTGTGTGTGTGTGTGTGTGTGTGCGCGCAGGGCGAGGAAGGAGGCAGAGATGGCAGCTCTCTCCTGACATAATGCCAACTCTTAATTCCCTCCTCCCATCCCCCAACACACACACACACATAAAACAAGCACACACACACACACACACACACACACACACACACACACACACACACACACACACACACACACACACACACACACACACACACACACACACACACACACACACACACACACACACACACACACACACACACACACACACACACAATGTTCTTTATGCACAGAGCTGTCGATCAGATGGCTGCTGCTAAAATGTCCTCCTCAGAATTGAACCAGACGACTTTTTTACACTCCTGGTCCACGTCCCGGTGTGTTCCTGTCTGTCCTGGTCCAGATTGTCTTAGTCATTCCTGGTCTGTCCTGGTCTAGGGTATCCTAGGATGTCTCTAAATGAATGCAGAGGGACCACCTATAAAAGAAACCTGCTGGTACCGATTTCTGTGTGGAAAGTGACATCGAACACTAACAGACCCAGGAACTACAGCCTGTCCGGGTCTCGATGAGTCTTTCCCAGTCTCTCCTGGTCCCCGTCCCGGTCCCGGTCCGGTCCATCCCGGTCCATCCAGGTCCATCCCGGTCCATCCTGGTCCGGTTAACACTGTTTGCAGGCTCGCTGTCAGCTGACTGGGTGTAATGGTAATAAGGCCATTTGCAAACAGCACTGAGGAATCTGCTGCTCATTTCACGCATGATCTGCATCATGACAATTCATTTGGCTGATGCAACTCCACTCCTCCCAGTCCGCCTTCTGTCTCTGCACCACCACCTCCACCTTCTTTAGTTTTTACACACACGAGCGGGGAGGCAGGGGAGCGTTCTGTGTTTCATTTCTCAACAGTTTGATTCATCGGTGGATGTGGGGCTTATCGCTGAGGAGCAGCAGACAGATGTGTCAGCCCTCACTTCCCATCTAAGACAAAAAAAGGGAAAAAAAAATGTGCAACTACTGATCCGGTGCTGCAAATCAACAACCCGCCTCCGTCTGTGGCATTAATCCCTCCGTCAAAATGGTGGTGATGGGTGCAAAATGGCGGCTGTGGCACAAAACTGGCAGGACCCTGAACCCGAATCAATAACATGTACGTTTACAGAAGAAAGGCTCTGGGTGGAGGGAGGGAATGAACGCTTACAGGATACTGAGATGATTCAAATCCCTGCTGCTCAAAGTGGAGACATTGTTTAATAAACCTATGATTTCATGTTTCCTTGAGTTTAAACGGCTCATGACCTCATGTCCTGTTTGAATTCAGACCACATGGCAGAAGGTCAAAGCTCACAGAGGAGACGTTTCTGACTTTCATGCATCCTGCACTTTCTCACACTAGATCACAGAGAAGCTGTGATCTGGAGCGTCTGCATGGGAGGAACTGCATTTGAATGATATGCTTGACATGTTAATCAGCTTTCTTTATCAGCTCTGTGGTCAGAACATCAGATTTGAAGATGTTAAAGTGCATCCTGCTCACATTCAGTTATGAGATCTTGCAGAGTCTTTCAGCCGGCTGCAGAGCAGGTCGCTGGTGACGTGTTGAAATGCGGTTTAATCCACAGCAAACGGGCAGAGAGCGTTGGATCATCTCTGCCCCATCACCTGCTGCCCTCTGCCTCCATCAGTTTGTTTGAGACGTAGTTTACAGCCTGACATGCTGCTGTGTACAAGAGCTCTGTTTACATGGACCACCAATAATAGAGGTTGATGTGAACACTTCAATCAGAAGGAACTGGTCCGGTCCGGCTCAGAAACATCATCCGGCTCTGAATGGGTGGAGTGTGACGTTGTTGTTCTGATCCGTCTCCATGTAAACACTTGATCTGATCTGTTACTTCCTGGTTGGGGTGAAATCATTCTCACTAAGCATGTCCGCTCCACCTGACACCACCACTTTCTGTTGTTGTTATCAGTGGAACGAACAGAAACAACGAGACTGTGAAAACTTGTCCACTTCTTCTGCAGTGTTTGACAGACGGCGGGACAACCCTGCTCATGTCAACATGTTCAGATTGGATGTTTGATGCGTGTACACACACGTCTTACTCTGATCATTCTACTCAGTGTGAGAGCAGTAATCAGAACGATCGCTAATGATGCAGGTACAAAAACAATCGTCATCTTGGACCGTCACAACAACGCCATCTATCATCAGGACGCATAGACAACAAATATCACACAACGGCTAGGTTTTATTTCTTAAAGTTATCTTAAGTAGTGTTGTTGAGAGATGGGACACGAGGACAGGACAGAGGGAAGGGGACATGAACCTCATGGTTGCAGGTCAGTTGAGGATTCTTCCTCTCTGTTTGAGGAGCCGCTCGATGGATGGAGCCAGACCGGTGTCCTTTGGGCTGTTTAACGAAGCGGCAACTTCCGGTCTTAGAATATGAAGCCCATAAGGAAGTGTTAAAAACTGCAGTTCATGGAGCGTCCACTTGAGGCTGGCTGCAGAAACACCGGAAACCACATACACACCCATTCAAAGAAGACGATCTTTACAGCAATAATAATCATGTTTACAGTCTGGTTCAAAAAATGGTTTAGGTCTAGATAGCTAATTTCTCTATCTGAACACACTGAAGGGGAGGGGGAGACTTTTTTTATAACTCATTATTGTCAAAGATATTAAACTTACGAGTTTTGCCCAAATAAGGGCATACCTGACTTGATTGACAGGCGGGCATCCTGGAGCTGTTAGCGAAAAGGATAAAGGCCCGCCTCTTTACCTCACACTAGCTCGACAGAGGTTAGGTTGTGTTTGTGTTCAGCGTTTCCAATATGGCACCCGCTGACGATTGGCTTCAAAACAGCTCTCTTGAAACAGATGGGTGACGTCACGGATACTACGTCCATTTATTATACTGTCTATGTATTTAACACACACATGGTGGTCTTACTGGTTGTAGACATCAGAGTTTTAACGGATGCTCATTCATGAGAAGGGGATGCTGTCCTTGTTTGTTACTTAAATTAATGTGAACATTGTTTTCGCTTCACTCACATCCAACTGTGGACAGATCTGAGGCCATTTGAGTTACCAACAGACGCAGACAGAAACGAAACCAAGCTTGAGGGTGGTCTTTGTTTGCATGCATCTGCAGAGAGTGACAATTAAACACCTGGACCTCTATCAAAACAGTCTGTTCTACGATCAGCTGTTTAATCATGAGGCCATCTTTGGATTGGAAACCAAACTGTAGACCAACTGTGACTTTAAAAGGAGAGATTTCTTATCAGAGTTTACATCGAGCCAGCGACCTGCAGGACATGAGAGGAACCGCCCTCCAGATCCAGCAGAGAAGCAGTTGGACAAATGATGATGATGATGATGACGATGATGGTGAAACTTAACTGCAAGAACAAATTTACAGGGTCTGAGTTTCTGAGTGGGATTACAGATTACGCCGCACAAAATATTCAATTTCCCCAAGTCTGTCACTTCTGATGAGGGAAGATCCAGCTCATATTTAAAATGTGTTTTTAAAATGACCTCGTATGACACATTGGAAATGTTTGCATGGTTGTGTACAGGACGAAGATCCTGCATCAGTCAGGATGACTCGTGCTTCAGCTCTCTCTATCTTACACACACACATGGACAGGTGTGCTGTAAATAAGGGAAGCACCTACCTTACAACAGACAGCTGTAGGGCCGTAGTTACGTCATTAGACTGCTGATGAATGTATTTTTATACTAAAATCATACTCTGGAATATAACATCTGTAAAGCAGATAGAGAAGACAGAGAAGGTAAATGAGTCATGCCCCCCCCCCCCCCCCCCCCCCACCTTTATCAGTGCCCTAGCTGTGCCACCCCGTTCTAAAGGTCTGGACACGCCCCTGCACAGTGGAGCACAGAGAACAGCGGGAACTAGGGATGGGTACCAAATTTGGTACTTTTATAGGTACCGACCGAATTCCGTCGGTACTACCGAGTACCGATTCACGTAAAATCAAACGGTCCCATGTTTCGGTACCCTGTGACTGTGAGGGAGTGGAAGAGGAGGTGATTTTCCATACTTTCGCTCTGTAATAAAGTCAGAGACTGACCGGGTGGACGTCTCTGCTCTCTGCATCTGCGCCGGAGCGTGCCAAACAGAGCCTGCAGCTGACGGGCGCGCACACTCACCGCGAGACAGAACTTCATGAGGATTAAGTTTATTTTCTACAGTCTATGGTTGAGAGTGACTCTCTCGCTCTGACTACCTGCCCTGTTTATAACCGTTCCTGTGTGCGTGAATGCCCAACAAGTAAGTTGTGTGTCCTGTTATTATAAAGAGACGGAGGCCTGACTTTTTCACGTCCGCATGCATTCATGTGTTCATTGATAAACTCCCGAAAGAGCAATTAGACGCCACGAGCACGTGTCAGCTAATATATCTAACCACTTATATAATCCTGTTTCTGTTCATTTCATGTTAAATTAAATAAATATGTTAAATTAAACTAATTTGAGATTTCATTTATTTTTTTAATTAACATTTATTACCATATAAACACACAAAAGTACCGAAAATTGGTACCGTTGAGTACCGGTACCGATTCCCAGGTACCGGGTATCGATACCGTATCAGTTCAAATGTGAAAGGTACCCATCCCTAGCGGGAACTGAATGCTAATGCTAAATGAATCCCTTTAGACACTTAAATGTAACTTGTTGGGCAGTGTTCAGTGTTTTATTGCTGATAAATGAAGGTTAAGAGCATATGAGGGTATTCAGGGCTAATGTCTGATTGTCTGATTTAAAACAAAGCCTTGATTTACATCAGTTAAATGGCTGCTTTTTTAAAGACCACTGTTAACTGTCCAAAAAGATGCTTTCCAGCTCCTCTGAGGTTTGACCATCATCTTACATTTAACTCCAAACTTTGTGACAATCAGCTGCGCTCTCACAGGCAGACAGGGATTCATCAGGAAGGACCATCAGACCGCTGTGGGCATGGATTCAAAGTGATGTGATGAACTTTATAGTGACAGCCTCAAACACTTATAGATATGAGGTTATGGTATGTAAATAAGAAATTTTTTGAAAGGGCATCAGCAACTTCCACAAATGAAGGACCCACGGTGTGACTTCATCTCTTAACCACTCAGCTATTCAGCATCGCTATCCTGCAGCCAACAACCCCCCCCATCAGTCCGGCTGAGCGTTTAACTTCTGTCAGAACAGTTTGTGATTTACAATTCTCCACAAACATAAACACACAACTCATCAGCAGACTGACGTTCATTCATAGAGAGAGGAGGAAAGCTCACTCAGAAAACATAATCAAAAGGCTTCACCTTTGTTCTGTTTCACTGCTTCAGCCTCACACACACACACACACACACACACACACGCACACACATGCAGATTTAAAGTTTGCATGCGAGATGTGAACAAAATGGCCGCCGTGGACGATCCCTGAAAGATCCCCTAAGATGCATGATGCCTGCAGTGAGCATTAACAGCCAGCAGCAGCGTATAGAGGAGCACGAGAGCGGCTCTCACTGCTGGCATATAGGTCATGTTAACTGTGGCAGTGCTGAGCTGTAGGCTGTGGGGGGGGGGGGGGGGGCGCTGTGTGTAGAGGGTCATACAGGGTGAGCAGCAGGACGCTGTGTACTCAGTCACATCACAGAAAACCTACTCAGCATCTGACTGCACTGCAGCATGCATCACACGCATTCATCATGTAGTTCACACACACACGTTGTCTTCTTCAGCGGCTGATCCATCAAAAGGAGGAGACAGTTTTTAACATAATTTAAGGTTCAAACAACAAAAAGATGTGCAGGACTAACACAGGCTGTAATGACTGCAATGTGATCCTCAGATGCTCAATGCGTAAAATCAAAGACCATCAACTTAAGTTCCTTTTTAAGTGTCTGACATTAAAGACAGGATCCCTGCAGAGACAGACCTCTACAAAAAAAAAAAAAAAAAAGATACAAAGTGTAAGTAAATAAAGCAACCTGACTATATTGAAAAAACAGCGATATTCCCTCACAGAGAACAGGAGTTGCTGCTGTCTGACAACCTCTGTACTGAGGCTGCGGTCCTGGGACCGGGCAGCCCAGCTTTGATCCCACCCTTGGCCCTTAGCTGCATGTCATTCCACACTCTCTCTCCTTTTTCATCTGCTGTCCCATCCTCTCAATAAGAGGCAAAATACACTTTCAAAAAAGGACAGCAACCTGTGTGTATGTGTAGAAACAAATGAATCAAACATCATTGATATATTAAAATCTTAATAGAAGCAGGTTACCTGGTGAGTGTGACACAGAGGAGGACAGAGCTGCACCTGAGACCTCTTGTACATGGATACAGCAGCAGCCACGACTCAGCAGTGAGCTCTACACTCAGTCCTTGCTGTAGACTGTGTGCTGTTTACATTCGTCACATGTGTAATTGCATCAACTCTCTAATAAGAAAGACAGAAGAGACCTACAAGAGGCCGGTGTGACGGAGACGGTGTAAAGAGAGAGATGAAAATAAAGCTGCACACGTATTTGATCATGAACGAGTGATTATGCAAATGAGAATCCTGAGAGGGTGAACAGGACCTCGATGTGCAGGGGACCTAAACTATCAAAGATGGTTGGGGTCCAGTAGCTCCTCAGTCTGCTCTCACATCTGCGCCCAGTAACTGTCATGATTTCCCCACTCTCAAGACCAGCCTGAGACCACACTAGTTTTTACCACAGTGTCAACAGGCAGAGGGGAAAAGAGACAGACTACTTTCTGTGGGTTGATTTGATATGATGCATGTGATCAGGTTGCTCCTGATGTCAGTTTTGCTGTTGAGAATAATTCACTGTTGTTATGGGGTTTTGACCAATCAGGATCAAGTAATTAATACAGCCAGGTATTGAGATACCGTTAATGTGGAGGTATCGTGCTTGTTCACATCGTTCCTCTGAAAGCTCTGTAGTAACTTGAAACTATTTACAGCTCAAACACTCTTTACTGATCTCAGGCTGGTGTCTTTGAAACCCCATTTCGGCCTCTGTCTGAAATGTTCATTTCAGCTTCATCCCTTTAAGCCCCCGCAGCATAATAGACCCGAGCACTCCAGAAGCCTCCTTTTCCACTGCCGTGCTACTATGTTGTGTTTCTCTATTTAACATTAAAAGGAAATTATGAAATTATTAAATATGGCCGTGTGTTTTGGACCCTGAATGTGACCCGAAAAACCCAGCAACAAAGAACAGAGCAGGACGTCTCTGTCGGGTCAGTGTATTATTCTCCTTCAAGAAGATTCAACCGTCAGTCATCTCTCCATTTGTGGCCCTCTTGCTCAGTTTTCCTGTGACTTTTTGAACAACACAAATTTACCTCACTTTGCCCACATTTAGTATTGACATCTAACATTTTAACTTAATACTTAATATAAAATATATAAAGCACAATACCACCTCTTTAAGTTAAATAATGGTATTAACTTAATTTGGGTAATGTGAGGCTCCTGTTTTATACAAATGTTTCTAACATGGAGATTGTTAAAAAGAGGTCCTTCATTGTCGGTTCACAGCAGTCTGTACTTGGATTGGTTATAAAGGAGCCCTCTGCATAGATATTTTTAAGCGTATAGACTACCAGTAATTCACATCTTAAAAAAAGCTAACATTATCATACACGGACATGGATCTTTGTGAAAAGTTTCCATTTTTGGATGGGACGAAGTGATGCAACTTCAATGCAAGAATATCTGCATGGATCCTACAACAAGCATAATAAATCTACCATGATGACTTGAAATGTTCTCAGACATAGTTTAATCCAACATGACAGGCAGAATGACATCCAGAGGGCATGAGACTGAAGTCTGGAAGTATTTCAACAAAGTAAATGAATTTGATGTGCAGTGTTTATTTGTGGTGTTAGAAAACAACTTGTAATACAACCAGGCAAGAGAATTTGAACTTCCAATCATAGTAACGGGGTCTAGAACTCTGATCTGGTGGCATTTGTCGAGCTAGAGTACAAGGTACCATTATGACCAACAACAAGGAGAAGGAAGACTTTTTCATTTTAGACCCTATTTTTGTTTTACTGTCCTTACAGTCATCCAGGTAAATCAATGTTGAATCCAAAAGGCCCCTTAGTCAAGTCCAGGTGTCTTAATGATTAAAACTCAACTTACTTTATAAAACTTATGAATGAACTTGAATATTGAAATGACCTAAAGGTCCAAACTTCATTTAAACAACTTGAAAACATGTTTAAACTATGTCTACATCTTAAAGGGATATTTCAGTATTTAATGAATTTTAAGTGACTCCAACCCAAACACTCATCTCCGTTTCTGTGTGCGCACTATTGAGAATTTTGTTTTAACTTAATGCTGCCATCAGAAAGCTTATTTATCAGGCAGCAGTGGCCTGGCGGTCTATGTGCACCCCATGTACAGAGGCTATAGTTCTCGTTGCAGAGGTCCCTGGTTTGACCATTTGTCTTCCCCCTCTCTCTGCTCCCTACGTTTCCCGTCTCTCTTCAGCTGTCCTGTCAATTAAGACAAAAACACCCCAAATATAACTTATATATCCCTAACTTAGAAAGTCTATTTATTTTTGCACTATTTGCAGACACAACAAAGACGTGTTCTTCTGCCTGCAGCGCACTGTTCAGTTGTTCAGGTCTGCAGGCTTCAAAGAGACAAAAATATAGCTTAACTACAATACAACTGATTCGAACCGCGCCGATGTCATGCCGTTTACAGCGGACATCTCTGTGAGCTGGAGTTCACAGAGATAAAGGCGATTCAATCATAGACTGTATAAAATATGGACGTAGTATCTGTGATGTCACCCATCTGTTTCTGAACCGCTGTTTTGAGGCCAGGCAGCAGCGGCAGCCATATTGCTGCTGTCGAGCGATGGTGGCGTAAAGAGGCGGGCTTTGAGCCTCCTCGCCAACAGCTACAGTGTTACTACCTGTCAATCAAGTCAGCTGTGCCTCTTATTGGAAGACTCGTAATTTCAATATCTTTGAAATTGCAGTGTTATGAAAAAATTCACCCCCTGTACAGTGTGTGCCGATCAAGAAATGAGCAATCCAGACTACACTCGTGTATTGTACCAGGCTGTAAACATGTTTATTTCTGCTGTAAAGATTGTCTTCTTTGAATTGTTGTGTATGTGGTTTCCGATACTTCCAGAGCCAGCCTCAAGCGGCTGCTTGATGAACTGCAGCTTTAACACTCCCGCATTGGATGTTTTTAGACCCGGAGGTTGCCGCTTGGATTCAATGCACCAAAGGACAAAGCAGAGAAACTTCTTGCCTAGACTTGAGAGCAGAAGAGGTTCCAAGTCATCCGGTGGTCCAGGTGTGTAAGCTTGTCTGATCTAGAACAGATTGTTAGCTGCCGTTCATTCAGATATCTGTTCAGAGAGAGTAATAAATCCTCCTCAGATTACGATTAACGATGCGAGACAAGATGTCATTACGCTGGATTGTGTTCCTCCTGCTTTTGCTCTCCATACAGACTGTTTCTCCTGCAGTCGCCAAAGCCTGCTGACACCTGATTGGTCAATACTAGTCACACTACAAAAGTACCACAGATGGAAACGGACACTTTTCATACCAAAGTCTGGTCCTTCTATAGAGTTGAATATGTCTGACAGAATCCCCAAAGTCCAATGACAGACTCCTCCTGTATGCGTATTTCATTGATGCTTCTACACCTGGGTGAAGGCTAGGGTCCGGTCTGCAATGGTGGGTGTCTTTGTGTGTGTGTGTGTGTGTGTGTGTGTGTGTGTGTGTGTGTGTGTGTGTGTGTGTGTGTGTGTGTGTGTGTGTGTGTGTGTGTGTGTGTGTGTGTGTGTGTGGCTCCTCATACCAACAGTCCTGCAGGAAACTACAACCCGAGGCAGATACTACAGCCTCCTTCAGCCAGAGCGAGTAAAGATGGGGAGATGTCCGGGAACAACAAACCCCTCCCTGTGCCAACGGGGCTCAGCTTGCTGGTCCAGCTGACACACACGCACACATACACACACACACACAGATGCACACACTGCCTGGCTGTAAAGGATGCTGATGACGGGGCTGCTGGGAATATGACCAGGATTTGCATATGGCCAGTTTTTGACACTAATGAGGCCAATCAGGACAGCGCCCATAGCAACAGGGATGTAATTGGTTTGCGTGGAGCGGCTCAGGAGTCGATGGCGTCGGGATGCAGCCTCAGAGCCAATGGGAGCGCGGCGAAAGATGCGGGTGGTGTTTTTGTTGTCGGTTCAATTGATCGGTACAGAAGTCACATCCAGCAGGACCGCAGTGTAATCACACACACACAGATTCACCTGCTGACTGCACAGCAACACACACACACACGCTCACACACACACCTTCAACCTCAGACACAACGCTGCTCTTTATTAAACTAGACAACAGCTCATTGTGGGCGTTGCTATGACAACTAGTCGTCTATTTTTAAGCCGTGCCACTAATCAATTCCTGTTCTGCTGTCGCCTGAGGGGAGGGGGTGTGTGTGTGTGTGCGTGTGTATGTGTGTGTGAGGGTGGAGGGTACTGATGGGAGGGGTTTTGGGGGGGCAGTGATAGGGGGCAAAGGGGAGGAGGGGGAGGAAGAAGAGGAAGAGGAGGAGGAGGAGGAGGAGGAGGAGGAGGGGGTTAGCAAGGAGACAAAGAGCATCGCTAAAGAAGTGAGAGAAAGAAAAAAGAAAGACTCGACTCATTCCGACACACACACACACACACACACTGAGGTCCTCATCACAATACCTCAAAACTGAAAAAATCACTCTCATCCTTGCTCCTGTCATCACTCCATTATAAATCAGACACAAGACATTATCAGCTGATCACTCAGATTATCGATCAATCTTTGTGAACCGTTCACGTCGTGCAAACACCGTTTATTTACCGAACACTGTTTCTTTAATTCTGGAGTATCTTCTAACAAAATAAAACATCACAGGTAACACTGACTAATTATTTCAGATACTTCATAGACAAAAATGAATAAATAATCAAAGTGTAAACAGTGATCCATAATGTAACTCATGAATCCAGGGGGAAGAAAGCAACAGTACAGCTAGACTGTATTTCAAGCTGCAGCGAGGCCTCTGCAGGTGACTGCAGCTTTTAAAGCACAAAACCAGACAATGACCACACCAACAAGGTGTCAGCTCATTACCAGCTTTAGACCGGCCTAGAGGCTTCTCCATATCACCGTTAGGGACCACCAAGCGGCAACCTCTGGTCTCAAAATATGAAGCCCATGTGGAAGTGCTATAAACTGCAGTTCATCGAGCGTCCGCTTGAGGCTGGCTGCAGAAACACAGGAAACCACATACACACCCATTCAAAGAGGACGATCTTTACAGCAGAAATAAACATGTTTACAGCCTGGTTCAATAAAGGGTTTACGCAAGGAGGCTCACACTAGCTCGACAGCAGTTATGTTGAGTTCAGCATTTCCATTATGGCTCCCGCCAACAATTGGCTTCAAAATAGCGCTTCATAAGTAGATGTGCGATTTCACAGATACTACGTCCATTATTTACACAATCTATGGGGACCACAAAGTGAACGAGGTACCTGCCTATCTGTTCTGCTGTTGGGCTGGACCAACCTGAAGGGGCGCTTTATTGTGAAGTTAACGTGTGTTTACTCAGTAGTATGTCAGCGCCTGTTGAAGGTGGGGAACGTTGGCTTTACTTTGTGTTTTTTCCACGTCACAGTCTTCTGTGTGTGATGTCTTTGGGTCAGTTAAGGACAAGAATCTGGTCACAATGGAGTCTGATACACTAACAAAGGATAATTAAGATGTAATTAAAAACAAACTGTGATGAGATACAAAGTGGACCTGCACACGCGTGTCAGGTGAGATGACTGATTGTATTGATATGCAGATTCAATTCACCTGCTTCACATGTGGAGGAAAACACACTCACAGTTCTGGACCTCATTCTTTACCACACAGGTGACCACACGGAGTAATGCACTGACAGATTTCTCCGTCCAGCTTAGCACCTTTCAACACCACCAGCTGATGGTCAGGTATCATCACAGGTGAAACTATCAGGGGTGTTGATGCCTCTAACATCATTTGAAATGAATCTCAGTACGTGGTCCTCAATCCAATTTAAGGTGATTTCTATTTGATTATGTGCTGATTTATCATGTCATCCAAAAGTGAATTCAGTGATTCAGATTTTCACACACTGGCTGTCATCACTCGGCCCGTAACCCTTAGTAACCTTAAAGGGGAGTGCACAACTCAAAACAATGCTTTATAAACTGATGCACTGTACACAATTTGATAGATCTTTGTTGTACATTTAAATCAAATCATTCAAATGTTCTCAACCTGAGGAAAATAAGAATCTACAAACTACAATTCACACAAATCTCCTCTTACACAAAAGACCTGCTTCCTGTTAACACCGTCAAAAATTATGGATGAAGAAGCTGATCAGAAAACTAAATCCAGATACAAACTAACAAACTGTCTGGTTTCTTTAACTTTCACTCAGGAGCAAAAACCTGCCTTTAAATTTAAATGAAATAATGATTTGGTATTGATCGTGATAATTATCGATTTTGACCGATATGAAATATTTTATTGTGATAACATCATTTCAATATCGTCCAGCTCTACATATATAATACTTTGAATATTAGTGAGTCCAGAGTTTAAAAACCTTGTGTGACGGGTCAAACTGAGAGTCAAGGAGAGGTACATTAGCAGAGTGCTCTGTGGATGATGTTTGTCCGCCTCTGTGGATAGGGTTGTTGATTTCCTAATTCAGGATACATTAATCTAGATTGCTAATGCAGATAAAGAGGCTTCTTTACATCACACTTTAAATAGTAAACACACCCTACTGCAGAAGGAACATTTACCAGACAACAAGAGTTTAATGTTTGTCAAACTAACAGAATCCATCAGGGATCCCCTGACTCCTTATTTATGAGTATATGCTGAGACCCAGTCTAGAACTTTTGTATCTATCCTTGGTGGGGATTACAGGTATACAAAATGAGTCTTGGTCTTTTTGCACTTGCAGGAGCGAGCTGATGGTGTTATAGTCAGCCTGTTGGCTGTTTCTGCTCTGAGACATGTTCTTCAGTGAAACTTATTGCTCCATCGTTGACAGCAAAATGTAGGACGCAGTAAAAGAGGAGGGAGGTAGGAGGGGAAAACAAGTAAACACAAATAAACCAATGGCATAAATAAATAAACACTCATATTAAGTTTTGTTGCTTTTGAGTGACAGCTGGTGATAAAATGAGAGATCTGGTCAGTCTGTGTTAGGGCCTGTGTCCACTGAGGAGGTTTTGTGCTGGTAGCGCCTCTTTCCATGCTACTAACCCCAACCTAACATGCCTGAAAATGGATTACCACAAAATCCTGAAGGCTCGGGCTGCCAGAACAGAACCAAACCAGAAACCGTCCCTATTGAACTATTGGCTGACAGTATTGTTTCAACCCCAGTGGACACAGGCCCTAAATCATACCACTTGCAGTGATCAGTGTAATCCTTGGATTGCACCACTGGCTATCCATGAGATTAAACGGAGACATTCCTTGAATTATTGTTATAATAGTATTAATCTAAAAAAAAACCCTGCCAACTACTGTGGTCTATTTATAGACATGGAAAGTGATGGTCATTTCCTCTCTTTATTTATGGGCACATTGGATGTAAAAAATGATGAGTCCTCCAGGCTGTTATGCTGCCCCCACAGTGGCAGTGATTCAAACCATCTGTCGGGATCACCAGAGTCAAATTTTATTGATCAGTGGACTCAAAACTTTCAAAGCTTTCAATGACACTTTCTTCATCCTGACAGACGATGATGTTTAAGGACCTGATGGTTTGCAGGGCGAGAGAAGGGTCACCTTTGCTGCCTCTGGGTGGTGTGACACAGGGTTAATCAGGTCGTCACATTGAGATTTTTGCATAAGGGTGGAGAAGGGATATAGAACATGTAAGTACATTTCTGATTTTCTTTGAACGGGTGTAAATGGTGGATAAAATAAAGCTTTTCAATCAACAGATCAGCAGGCTGTAATGTTGCTGTTTCAGTGTATGGTTTAAAAGTGGTTAAGCAAACAGTAACCACCAAAGCACAGAGTGTCCAAGCACTCCTCAGAGTGGACTCCAGCTGACCTCAGTTCACATCAGTTAGCTTTTAGCCTTATTGAGACTCCTTTGTGTAAAGTTTGCAGCCTGTGATGATGCTATGCTCTGTGTACAACGCTTCAACCTCAGGAGCTGAAAGATGAATCTGATGCAGTATTGCATAAAACTGCAGTTCTTTAAATGTCCACTTGAGGCTGGCGGTAAAAGCAAAGTAATCCCATCAACACTGGTAACACCCATGGTAAAGGGCAGATGTTTTCAGCAAAAATGCTCACAGTCTCAGCTTTGCCTTTCTGTTTGTAGATGATCCAAAGTTAGGTTGAGTCAGCAGCTCCGCCTTCATTTGGCTTCAAACCTGTCTCCAGGAACTAATGTGTGACGTCACTGAGACTACGCCCATGTTTTGGACAGTCTATGGTCCAGCCAAGCGGCAACCTTCGGTCTCAAACGATGAAGCCCATGCGGAAGTGCTATAAACTGCAATACATCGAAAATCCACTTGAGGCTGGCTGCAGAAACACCGGTAATCACATAGACATGAATGGGAAAAAGACAATCTTTGCAGCATTAATAAACATGTTTACAGCCTGGTTCAAAAAACGGCTTAGCCCTACGAAGCTAATCTCTCTATCGGCACACACTGTACGGGGGGTGAATTTTTTTCTAACGTGACGGTTCAGAACATATTAAGATTACGAGTTTGACCCAAATAAGGACATGACTGACGTGACTCCCGGTCGGGAACACATGGCTAGGAGGCTTACACTACGTCACACTCTGCCTGGTTGAGTTCAGCATTTCCAATATGGCTGCCGCTGTCGATTGTCTTCAAAACAGCTCTCAGGAACAAGATGGGTGACGTCACGGATACTACGTCCATATTTTATACAGTCTATGGGTCCAACAGCAGAACACACCTCAGCCCCCCAGTGATACCTTGTAGTCATTACTGCCTGTCTCACTGCTGCTGGATGACCAGTCGCCAAGTAAACCAGTTTATCAATAACCCGCATGTTCAACAACACAATCTAAACATATCCAAGCTCCAAACTGCTTCAGGCAGACTTTAACGTGACAAAACGAGCGAGAGCAGCAGTGGACGTAGAGAGGAAGTGACGCGAGCGAGCGCTGCTAATGAAAACAAAGCAGAGAATTTGTAAAAGAAGACGATATTTTCTGATTGTTTGTTTTTCAGAGCTTAACAACAGAGAAACAAACATGCCCACACATGGGTTGGTAATTAAAAAACAGAAAACTATAGATTTGTGTGCCACGTAGTTCATCCTTTTCTGTTGTCTCCAAACTGGTACCAATACTGATTCAATACAAACTGCTTACAGGTATTGTGATAACCCTTTATCTGCTTGAAGTAAGATTTGAGTTGCTCTACTTCGTCATTTAGAGTTCAAACTATGTCAAAATATGTCCCAGGTTTGAAGATCCCTGACCTACTCTCTAAAGTCAGACATCTGTTGAAGGATCCTTCCTAGAAAAACTTGCTCATAAAAGAATGAATGCTTTGACTTTGCTGCTCGGGGTAAAACTATCTACAGAGAAATGTCACCGATTTTTTCCTCTTGTGGACAACAGAGGTGAGTGTTCCTGCTTGCAGTTCTGCTCCTGCTACAAATGAACGTCGTGTTCCTTTAAAAAAGGCAAAGACGTAATTTTCTCTCTCTCTGTTTTTTCTTTTTTTTTAATTTATTTATTTTCACCCAGGGAACAGAGGACAGTGAAAAACGCACTGAGCCAGTCTGAGCCGGTTTGTAACCTCAGGGTATGGAATTATCTCTTAATGTGTAGCCGTTAGCGGTCAGGACGTCGAACAGTGAGACAGTCAGAGAGAGAGAGACACAGAGAGAGAGAAGGAGGTGAGGAGGAGGAGGAGGAGGAGGAGGAAGAGGAGGAGGAGGAGGAGGCCCGGTGTTTTCAGAGCAGAAAGAGGAAAATCTCTTCCTTTAAGAGCTGGCACTTTGACAAGAAAAGAGTGAGAGCAGAACTTCAGACCACAGGGTGGGGCAGACGCTGTTTCACCAGCCCAACCAGAGGAAAAGAAAGAAAGAAAAAAAGCAGCGGGAACACGAGACGTTTAGTCAGAGCGAGGCACGGCGAGGTAGACATCTTAAAATGGGGCCGAACGTGGCAGCCAGGAGGAGTATCAATACACACACACACACACACACACACACACACACACACACACACACACACACACACACACACACACACACACACACACACACACACACACACACACACACACACACACACACACACACACACACACACACACACACACACACACACACACACACACAATCACACACTCATCATCAGCAGAGAGATATTAGCTACACTAATCCTTCACACTGAACACCACCTTACATCTGCACACTGCATTCTGGGTATTTTAAGAGCTAATGCATCAACGCTGGATGCTGCCGTTTGTTTACATCTGGAGGAAATGTTGCAGAAGCTATTTTTAGACACATTACACCAAAAACACAGCAGACCTGAGACTTTAGACTCAAAACGTCACTATGAGAACGCTGAACTGGATCCTAATCTCTGAGAATAAGTTACTCTCAGACATTTTCAGTGTGCTGCTCACACCGTTATAAAAAAGTATCTTCTTTCTTTGAGCAGATTTAGTGTAGAATCAACTTCTTGTTTTCATTTTGTTATTATTTTTAAGTCCTTTGTTGTCCCTTGTTCAGCTGATGTCAGCAAAACAGGTTACAATGGAAACCTTTGGTTGCAAATTCACCAAATTACAGAGAGAGAGAACAAAAATATTAAGATCCTCTCTGACAGAAACATTGAACATGCAGAACACAGGAGTTGCTGATCTGCAGCCACCTCGGTTGATACGTTTGTTTGTGCAGTTCTGTAACTTTGTGTAAAAATGTTTGGTTATTATGATACTACAACTACTTTTGTAACACGTAATACCACAAAGATCTGTGAGACAGCGATGTGACCTCTGTCTCTGGTTAAAAAAGACTCTTCCTCTTTAAACATAAAGCTCTGTCTCTGTCGGGATCCTTTCTCTGATGCTGTCAGACACTCAGAACAAAAGGATGTTAAAAGTGATTTTACCCCCCCCCCCGATCAGCTCATCCTAAACATTACACATGTGGAATATTTACAATAAAATATCTTGTGTATGGGGAACCCCGAGGACAGCCAGGATCCACTCACATGTAGTACGAAATGACAGCCAATGAGGAAGCCAGCTGACTGAAGAAGGAAGCACAACAAACACAGCCATGGTGCTTACAGTAAACCACATCACACTGATGAAGAGAGGAGCTGGGCAGAAGTTACTTCCTCAATGGATGTATTAGGTTACTGAGCAGCTAGCAACATTTAGCTTTTTGTCGTCTGCCATGTTTGTAGTCACGTTCGACTTCAGATCAACACAGAGCTTAAGCACAGAAAGAGAGTAGAAGAGTTATTTTGTGAATGTTTCTCAGCGTTACCCTTTAAACACCTCCACACAAACAGGCAGAAAGGTGCCAGATGTTGTTTCATCACTGCTGCAGTCGCTCTTCTTCCTGTCTGCTGTGTGTTTCTGCTCTGCTCTCCGTCACAGCCTCTGCACAGTTAACTCTCCTCATTCACAGGATTCGTTTTTGTTGCAGACGCATTAACCGGCAGCAGGACGAGGTGCTGCTAGTAGCGGGCACTGAGCGTCTGTCTCGATCTTTATATCTGTGTTTCTGTGACGCAGTGTGGCGTGTGCGTTTACATTTTACAGCCATGCTCAGTCTCTGGAAAGACGTCCGTAGTGGCGTGAGATTCAGAAACAGGAAATTGCAGCGACTGTCCCTAATGTTTACTCCTTCTTTTGCTATTTAATGCAGTTAGCAAACATCTTAAGACACTCTGTAGCCATCGTCTGGCGGGAATACCGTATTACAACCAGGCACCGGTAAAAACGATGAAAAATGTACTTTTAAAATAAGAAAATATTCGCATTACAAGCATGTCCCATCCCTAATACTAATGTTTTTTAAAGTCTCTTGAAGACACACGATATGTTTAATATCTTTTGCAGACACAACTCAGGTAGCTGCCCTCAGGTAGAAGTGAACCCACCTGGTTCAGAGTGGAGTGGCTGCATGAGAGAAGTACTTTTTGTTTCACACACCGCAGCAGAGTAAAATGTCCAGCTTCGGTCCCTGCTGACTCGAAGGTGCATTCACTACCCTGTGAGCATGAATTCATTAAACTGACAGCATGAACCAATTCATTAGTGAGCAAGGTAATTAATTCAGGAGCAGAAACTATTAATCTGTCTGCGAAGTGTGTCTGCTTCTATTTGATGACACCTGCTCATTTTATCATACCTTTAAAGCCAGACTGAATTCACCGTGCAGGTGTGTAAACAGCACATTAAGGCATGTAAACAGAGTAAAAGTGGTGCAATAGGATGAGACTGGCGTTACAGTACAGCGATGATGAATAAAATAGTGGTCTCCTTTTTTTTTTCTTTGTAAATTTTGTTTTTTACTGTGTTTATTTCTCTGATGCTGCTGCAGTGGCACATTCCTCCAGTTTAGGATCAATGAAGTCCTTCCATCCATCCATCCACTGGTGTCCAGATAAACTACTGCACATCCTCTGTATGCTAGCAGCTTTCTTCTGATATTGCTCAGATTGAAACCTGCACAGACACCTCTCATGAACAGCTCCTCCATGTCTCTTCAGGGTCGCATCTGTATCTCTGTAGTAGAGTCCCGGCCTTGGCTGCACCCTTCAGCTGACGGTGAGCATGAGGACGTTTGCATCCACACAGGTTGACTGCTGTGACCTTGTGTAGCACCTGGCTAAATGCAGCACAGCAATGCAGCAGCGATCTGCACACTGCTGCTTATTCACCGGCTGGATTAGTCACAGCTGCATAGCCTCTGACTGCTGGATCGCACTCTGAGAATAGAGATACAGCTGGTTACCCACCTCCTCCTCTCTCACTCCACTACACCACCTCTACCTGCTCCGTCAGAGTACACACTGACTGATCAATAGGTGGCTCCTCACAGGTTTTACCTTCGTCCACAGCAAAGGGATCTGGTTTAAATGAGGAGCTGATCATGCAGATTTCTCAAACACAGTGTGAAGAATCTGACCTCCCTCAGCCAGGTGAGATACACACCAGATCATGATACTTAGGCCTTGTATCTCGGACGAGGACGGCCCCATAAGAAAGAAAAGTCTTGACACTGTTATGAAAGCGGTCAGCGTGCACACTGTTCCTCAAAAACAGATGAAAACACTGGAGTATGCATGTCAGGCCAGCAGTTGGCGGTATAACTTCGTAATGAAACACCACTGGAGAACATGCACATGAAGGAGTTCTTCAACAGAGCTGAAAGTGCAAACTATTCGACTGGGACCATAACAAGCACGTGTGAACGGGGCTGTGAGTTCAACGTTTTCACCAAGCGGCAACCTCTGGTCTCAAAATATGAAGACCATAAGGAAGTGTTATAATCTGCAGTTCATGGAGCGTCCACTTGAGGCTGGCTGCAGAAACACCGGAAACCACATACATACCTATTCAAAGAAGACGATCTTTACAACATTAATAAACATGTTTACAGCCTGGCTCAAAAAACAGTTTACGCCTGAATATCAAATTTCTCTATCGGCACATACTGTACGGGGGGGGGGGGGGGGGGGGGTTTCTAATGTAACACTTCAGAATATATTAAGATTACGAGTTTTGCCCATTTAAGGACATGACTGACTTGACTGACAGGCGGGAACACACTAGCTGTTGGCGAGGAGGCTCAAACCCCGCCTCTTTACCTCACACTAGCTCGACAGCAGTCAGGTTGAGTTCAGCATTTCCAATATGGCTCCTGCCGATGATTGGCTTCAAAACAGTGCTTCAGAAACAGATGGGTGACGTAACGGATACTACGCCCATTATTTATACAGTCTATGGTTTTCACAGGATCCACGTAAAACCAGTTTTTAAAAGATTTCATTGCAACATGTTTGTGTTTTCAGGCACCATAAACACTGTCTCTGTTAAAAGAACGTCAAAACGCAGCAAAATAAACGGACTTTATAGAAAACTGTAAACAGCCTCTTAAATTCTCATCAGGTGATGTTTCCAGAACATATGTTGCCTCTTCAATTTCAACATGAAGACTTTTGTAAGAGTACCCCATTAGGGATGCAGGTGCAAGCTGACAAGCATAACTTTTATTTACATGAAATCTTTACAGGCTGGTTCAGAAACAGCCTTTGAAGCACTGATCTGACACTGTAGTGATCTGTGGGGCTTCAGAGCACCTCAACCTTTACACCATCCACCAATTGTCCTCTAGCAGCTCAGGCAACAACCAGACGGTTCCTGTTGTGCTGTTTAGCTGACTATAAATGTTTGTTTTTTTTAAACTATACTTAGGAATTTTAATTACACCTTTGTATGGTGACGGTGAACTCTGTTCTCATCCTGATGTGGATTTGTATTTTGAGTTTTTTGGTGCTTGTGCTTCCTTGCTGACGATGTTTCAGGGGTCAAGTCTCTCAGTGCCCATATTAACTTCTGCTTATAATGACACGTCAGCACAAACAGCAGCTGCAGAGACAGCAGCTTCGCCTTGTTCTGTCATTAAGTCTCCCTCTAATTAACCTTAATTGGTGTCAGCTGATTGGACCTGCAGCCTGAGATGTCTGTCATTTGAACCCAAACGCTTACTCATCTGGACAAACTGGGAAACACACACGGAGGACAATAACAGTGATTTGACAGAGGCAATGATTTCAGCTAATAACAATGAAGCTTGTATCACATGTGAGGGTGAACTTTAAAGTTGAGTAAAGTTTGCTCAAGACGCTTCGAGCTGTAAACTCACTGCAGTCGACCAGCTCAGCACTAAACTACGGAGAGCCACAGTCAGCATGTATGTGGGGAACATATGGAGCAGCTAAAGGGAGCAGAGTGACGCCATCATTAATGTTATTAGTAACACCTGTGACTCTCCTGCTGTGATAAGGTAAAATGGCTGCTGTGAGAGGGGACTATGGAGGAGCACAGAGTCTTATTAAACACGGTGTAGTGTCGGGCAGGCTGCAGGGATGAAGCAGCAGCTACAACAAACTGCTCACATGACTGGATGCTCACGAGACGTTTCGACAGTCTACAACGACGTCAAACTTCAAACAGGCAACCAAGGTCAGGAACACCCTCTTTAAGGTGCGATCAGCCGGATTAATCCAGGCCTAAGCCAGGTCGAGGTCTACAGCCAACGTTTTAATCCCACAAACATTCACACAGACTCTGAGGACAGTGAGAGTCCAGAAACTCTCAGCCTTACACAAACATGAGTAGAGAAAAAAAATCACCCCTCACATTTATTCTGTTTCTCTTTGTACTGTAATGCACCGGGGTGTACCAGTGTAATGATCCAGATCAATCTGTGTATCGGCTGAACAATGATCTGATCAAATCCATTGAAAGTCTAAACATGGAGCTACATCGTCATCTTTCAGATGCAAGAAACACAGCAAACCTGGCTGGGCACCTGGATCACAGAAACTGTAGGTAAATAATGACCAACTGGTTTGCTGAGTGCGGCTAAAGCTAGCAGAGCTAGCACCACCACCCTTCAGTCCTCCTTGGAGGTTAACGTCCACATGCCTGTGTTGGTTCCTCATTACTCTGGTTGAGTCAGTTTAACCACACATGGCCTACATACAACTTTATCTCCATTTACCAGATCAACAAAACACGCCATGCTACCAGATGACATCTGTCACCTGTGCTTGTTTACATCCAGGTAGTAGAGCATCATAGCATTATGGCATTCACCACTCACAGCCCCATCTACAGGTGGGTGGTTGAACTACAGCTTAGACAACATATGACTGACAGGTCCAGCCTACAATAATAAAAAACATAAAACACTCAGTAACCAACCAGCAAGGATGTTTAATCGCTTAGTCGACAAAGGGGCCCTCAATGTTAAATGATGAAAATGTTTCTTTTTACACTGAAACTGTGTTTGTGCTTTTTGAGATGATGTTTTCATTTAAACGTTTAACAAATAAAATGTTAAAACATATCAAAATATTTTTTATTTTCTTCAGGTGAAAAGTGTTAAACGCGTTCATTATATTGTCTGAAATTGATTGTTGGCCCGTGGACTGAACTGCACTACAATCATACCATGGCAGAGTTTGCGATATCGGCAAATATTGTATCGTTGACCAAAGCATCGATGAAACATTGTGTCAGGATGAAAGTGGGGATTTACACCCCACAGTGTAAAATAAATCCAGATTCTGAATCAGGAGGCCAAAGTTAGGCTTAGGAGAAAATAATAAAAGACTTTAGTAAATGGCTACAGTATGAAGAGGTCTGCTACTCCTGTTCATACTCTATCACTGCTGCAGGAGTTTAAGAGCTAGAGCAGTCATCGTTGCTATCATTTGAGAAAAAAGGGAGTAAACATCCAAATTAAAGCTTCTAAAACAACAATGTGGGATGCACACAGTGTCAGTGTTGTAAATAATATAAGAAAAAGTTCCTAGTATGATTATGTGCCTTATAAATAAACAAATATCTAAGTGTGTATATTAGATATGACATTCAGTTATTTTTAGGGCTGCAGAATTAATCAAATTTTCACCATTATCACAATATCAGTATCAGCAATTAACACATCGCAATTATTGAAATAAACTTATATATTTTATATAAACAATGAATGGATTATTAAAGACATACGTAGAGATGAAAAAGTTTTAAACAAAGACCCAATATTTTAGACATGATGGGGAACAGAGGTTTGCAGTATCCACGATCAACATGAAGGGGTCTGGGTATAAATCACCCATCATAACACCTCTTCTTTAAAAACAGATTTAAAAATGATAAAAATGGTATTCAGTCGTTAATAATCGTTTGACTTCCAAACAGCAAACTTTCATAAAACCAAACTCTGACATTTTTGTTTTTCCAGTCTTTTACGATCCAAGCTTCAACATCGTCTTTATTTAAGATTCATTTCATACTCGTACTCGGTTTCACAACTCCGTTTGATCGTACACGCCTTAAATCTTTTCTGTGATTTAAAAAAAAAAGATGGAGACTGCCGTCGGTCTCTTCAGAGCTGCATCCACCACACCACGGGGCTAAATCTCCAACTGACGTCTTCATCTTTGGGGTCTTTGTCGCCTAATATCGCTTTACATACAGACCCTCATTAAAACCCTCCCTCTTGTGGCTCTCTTTAGACTCTCAGATCTCTTAACGCATTTCAGGGATGTTCATGAGCAGACAATCTTCAACCCAGCTGGTCTTTTGGGGAACGGTAAAACCGCGAGTCCAAAGATAAACAACCTGCTACATGTCAATTTAAGCAAAAAGCAATCTGAAAAAAGCTCTACCATTGGCTGTTTGCAAATGTTTTGTCTTCGCATCTTTGTGTCTATCGCTTTTGATGTAACCTTTGCATTTGTGTGTATGCCACTGATTCACATCAAGAACCAGCCAGAGGAGCAAAACTCTCAACGGGACCAATCATCTAAAGATCCATCATCCTGAGCAGTGCCAAGAGTTTCTGAACAGTCAGTGCCAGCAAAAACCCGTCAGCAGCTTCTTCAGTCATTCCACAAAGACGCGAAGTAGCGACCACCCAAAGGTGAAGGAGCTGAACAAGACACTCAGTCACCAGCCTCTCAGCATGGTGGAGGGTGCCTCTGCAGGTTAACGATGAACACGGAGCCTCAATACGTTACGTCTAGCTGGTGTTACTTCTCGGATGTAGCTCACCTTAACTGCAAAGCTTTGTCTCAAGTCACATAGAGAAGCTAGGTGCTAATGCTAGTATAGCTGGGCAATATTAAAAAAGATGTTATCACGAAAAACGTTTCATATCAAGATAAATATCAAATTATTGAGTCTCACAGCCCTGTTTTATTTTATATTTTATTTTACTTATTTTTTTATTTTTAAAGTTTATTTTTTGGCCTTTTTGCCTTTATTCCACAGGACAGCTGAAGAGAGACAGGAAATGTGAGATGTGGGGAGAGATCAGGGGAAGACATGCAGGAAATGGTCACGGCCGGGAATCGAACAGGCGACCCCTGCAACGAGGACTGTAGCCTCTGTATGTGGGGCACTTAGGCCAATTGGCCACCAGCGCCCCAATCTGACTTATTTTAAGTGTTTGTTAAAGAGATGACTTCGAGAACAAAAGAGCCAAAACGAGTTGAAAATATTGGCATATCAGCAAAACTCCAGTAGAGTACATCATGGTTCAATGACTAACACAAAAAGCCTGTGAAAGGTCAAGTGCAGGATAGGTGCCATGAGCGCCACCATGAGGAGTCATGTAGCAGTGACACTGTGAGTGAAACTGGAAGGAGCTGTGTTATTATTTTAAATTAAAATATCAATATTTGGCAGCAGTGATACACTAATTGTTTTGCATGAGTCAGGACAACAATATATTACTGTATGGATATTTTGTCCCACCCCTATTGTTCAAAGCCGAGTGCAGCATGAGTCATCAACATTTTGTATGTTTTCCAGGAAATAACTAATAACTGTATTTAAGGAGTTCCTTTAAAAAGAGATCAGTGTGTTTTTAAATAAGGTGATATCAAATCAAAGATGCTGTATCAGTATGGGTCACATTTTAAAGAACAGAAGCTTCTGATCCATCCAAACTGGGAAGCAATGATTGAATAAAGCTGAATTATCTAATAGCAGGTATTTAGACGTGCTCAAAATTATCATTCCTGACAGATTCATGCATTAGAAGTTGGTTTCTATCGTATTTCAATAAAGTCCCACTAATTGAGGCCAAAACCATAATGACATTGTTATATTTTAATCCCATACTACACGACAGCAGTGTAAAGGTACTGTAAAGCTCTGTCCTAACTGTACAGTGTCTTCATCTGTATGCTAGCAGGGCTGCCGGGGGACCCTGAGCCTGAAATAGGAAGAGGAAGGACTCCATCATTGAGAATACTACGGTTCATTCACACTCTTCAACAGCAGGGACCGTTCATTCATACAGACAGACCCACTATCACTGGGAGAGTGGAGGGCTGAGTGTATCAAGGTCTGCCAACTTTTATCTCACAAACCAAAAGGCTGTGCAGACACTTTACCTGCACACGCTCAGGTGGAAGGATCGTGGAGCAAGCGGCACAAGGAGACACAAACAGCTGCTGCAAAGTCAGAGATTACAACACCTCTCCCTGCTGTCAGAGCACCAAACAGGACCGTGCACACAAACGACAAACTGCAGCTTCTCTTCATGGGAACTTTGGCTGTGAATGTGTTTTATTTTATTGTAAAGCAGGACTGTCACATAAATACGGGGGCTATGGGGACTACACTGCACACTCAGGCAGTGGTAGCAGTCATGCATCTGCATGTGACTCATGTAAATCTTGCAGCAGCAGAGCAGACACCAGCTCAGGCCAACAGGCACGACATGAGCGCGTGCACACTGCAGAATAATGGGCAGCACACATTAAATATTGATCCCTGGTTGGTCTCTAACGTCATCTGGACATGTTCCTCTGTTAATCCTCCGCTCTGGACACAATCAGACGCTCGGCCTGGATCACACTGACAGAGGCTTGTCGGGGGGGTGCAGGGGTAGCATAGACCCCCCATGTCACCCAAAACACCTAAAATATGATCAGCTGTTTGCATTTTGAGAGGTAGGACTCATGCTCAGGCTACTTACATATAGCATCAAAAACATCAGTCAATCAGAAACTGCAAGCTTTCAAAATGTTGCCCATTAAAGTATTTTTGACACTTAAGCCTGATTTATCTTCTGCTTCAAATCTATTTCGTTGCATATGCTAGTCTGTCGTGCACATTCTTAAAAATGTAACTACAAATCGAAACAATGCAGACCACAAGCTTTGGTATTGGTCCACTGTGAAGCATTGCAATTCCTGCATTTACAACATTTCTTTATTGGCGTGCATTCTCTCTCCTCTGACGTTTCCTCTCTTCTTCTTTGCAATAATGACAGTAAAATCAGCTGCTGCTCAACATGTATCAGCTCTAACTCTAACTGAATGTGATTGGACTCAGTCAGCTTATTTTCCATCGCACGAATGTTTGCACGTATGCATGTAGCAGAACCTGAAACTGGCAATACGGCTAGCATAGATATCGCACTGCCAACTAGTGTTCAGGCGTCGTATTACAGAGTGACGTGGAAACTCCACTGCACAGATATGTAGTACTAGACATTTTAGGAGTATCTTAATTTGTGACTTTGGACAAACATCCTCTTTTTGTCTCTAAGAATTTAAGTTTATGACATGTATGTGCTGCCTTTCTGATGTGTGCTACCTTTCTGATGTGTGCTACTTTTGGAAGTTTAAAATTGTACACTTGAGGAAGGGCTTAGCCTAAGTTCTTGGAGCAGTAGCCCTCGGTCCGATCCTCACCCTTGGCCATTTCTTCTTTCTCACCCGTCTCTGACTCTATCCACTGTTCTGTCCTCCCACTAAAGGCATGAAAAGGCCTGGAAGTAATGTTAAAAAATGAACATACACAGGATTAAAACAACAGTGTGATGCTTGAATGCTGATTGTCAAAACAGGTATGATGAGTGGAGCCAGAAAGAAGGGTAAATAAATGGTATTCATTCATGTGTATGCACACATACTTGATTCCATCATTGTAAAAGTCAGTGTCCCAGTTGGGCCACCCCAGTCAAAAAGTCTGGACACGCCCCTGCACGAGCCCTTACAGTGAAATGCTGCTTCTGCTGTCAGGCGCCAGGCAGCCATTTAGGTGCATATGGAGCCAGTTGAGTCTAAATGGCTGATGCATTTCGAATTTTTCTTCCTAATTGCTGCGAGGCATCAGCCCCCCCGGCCTCCTCTTAGCGCCTTTTAATCCGCCTCTTCACACAGATTCGCCTCAATATAACTCGATAAAACCATTTTAAGGTGTAATCTGCGCCCCGGTACTCTTTAAATCAACGTGACCGAGTATTTAGAGGAGCCTGGTTCTTTCTCCGGTCTGACTGAACCCCCTGAGACTCCGGATCAAACAATGAAACGGATTGGAGGCTTTCCGCTCTCAACCTTTCCATCACAATGAAATCACAACATCTCTTCTAACAGCTCGGTTATCATCAAATCCACCCTCCGAGGCTTCACAAAGACGTGGACGCTTCTGCTGGTGTTTTAATATATTAAACAGTTGTCTGCTGGTCGCCAACATGTCAGCCCGCATCAATAAACAGCGAACAGAGCCGCTCTATTGTCTGTCAGCGGATCCACCGGCAGAAACACGACACAACAGCCCGCTATCCGTCCGGCTTTTACGGTTACCCCGCCGGAGCCAGGCCCCGCACACATCCCCGGGCTCACCTGTGTCTCCTTTCGGCTCGGTGTGTACCGTCTCCGGGTTCACGGTCCGGTCCTGACGCGCTGCAGCGGGCTCCTCACCACCAGTCCCCGGCACCGGCAGGCAGCACTGAGCCGCTGATTGGGCCTCGGCAGACGGTCGCCCCCTCGGTGCAGCCAGACAGAGCGCTGATTGGTCAGGCTGTGACTCCGTGAAGCCCAGACTAGCAGCTGATTGGCTCTTGGTTTCCCCAAAAGACCCAGACACACCGCTGGTTTGTTAACTCGGAAAGCACCCTGGCAGCTGATTGGTCGGTCATTTCCGCGGCGGAGGCAGAGAGCGGTCTTATTGGCTGGTAGTATGTTGTTGTCTGTGTCTGGACGGAGAGCCATGTTAACTCCAGTGGGGCTAAAGAAACAATGTGTTCGTTTACATTCAGTTAAATAACCGGGCTTTTTACACATTTACATGTTAATTATTTAACCGAAAAAAGCCGGTTTCCTTCACTGAGCTGTCAGTAGTTAAAAGAAACCCTGTTGACACATTTGTAGCCTTGATTCATGTCACACGGGGTTTCTTACGGCTATATAAACACGCATGTGCATGACAAAGACCTGAGACAGGGCAAACAGTGACAGCAGTGCGGATGGAGATGGATGATAGTGAACGTCATGTCTGTTTGCTGTGAGCTCTGTGTGCCCCGTCAGTCACAATGTCCTCATAAATAACACTTCATCCTGCAGTGAAGCGCACGGTACAGGTGTCACTGTTCACAAATAAGTCGGGTAAATGTGCATGTGTTTGGCATGTGATAACTGTATATCAAAGCACATCTGCAGGTCTGTCTATAGTCTGGTTTTGTCGGTGCAAGTTGTTCTGAGGATTTATTTACATACAGGTTTATGCAAAATATGTAAATGATGCAATAAGGATGCAATAAATCCGGTCCTCTATATGAGTCAGATACCTCTATTATAAAGCAGCTAAGCTGTTTTAACACAGAGAGGATACATTTGTCTTCAGGTGTTTAAATAATACTAATTTAAGATGAAATGTCTTTTTACACATATTTTACCACCTGTGAGGGCACAATAGATTTCCAGCACAACATGACGCTGGTGGACTTGCTGACCTACTTTGCATGTTGATAAATTAAATTATTTATAATCAGCTTAACATAAGATTTCCAGAAATTCCAATTCTGTTAGCAACGTTCTCTGTACTTCTTCCTTTTCAGTCTCAGTCTGTGCAAACATCTGTGTATCTCTGTTATACAATATTAAAATATTTCATGGTTCATGTGCGCCTGTGTTTACACAATGAACAGATTCATTTACAGGATATTGTTTAAAATAAAAGCAGTCCTTTTAATCCCCCCTTTCTTTATGCATTTTGACCTGCAGACAGGACGGTGTCATCTGGAGGCTGTGCAACAATGCACATTACAACAGTCTTGCTTACAGGCTGCAGACAATGAACCAAGTTGGATTTAGCTGGGAGCTGCTGTATATGGTGACTAACATGCAGACTGAGCCCTCTGGTGGCTGCATAGGGTATAACTCAGTTTATCCTAAAGGTATGTGTCACTATTATTAATGAATAGAGTTATTGTAAGCAAGCTCAAGGAGTCACGGTGCTCAATGACATCAATTTAGACTTATTTTTTTGTATTAAGGTTTATATATGTATAGTTTAACCCTCTTTTCTATACTCACCAATTTCCTTTTATTATACTAGAGTAATCTTTTTATATAATTACAGATTATCCAGTGAATATTAAGTTAAAAAACAAAGCAATGTATGGCCAATGTAACATTGCACAATGTTGTATTTGTTCAACATACAATAGATATGACGCTTTCCATAATTACAGAAAGAAAACAAAAGGTAAAAACACATCATCTTACCCATAAAAAAAAACATCTGTTGACCAGGACAACTTTTGTATAAAATTAATTCCTGTTATTTTTTACGTAGAAGAACAACAATTCTTTAAATGTGAATCAGTGATTGTTTGTAGATCCTCTCAACCATTTTCTGTAATTAAAAACAGGTTGAGTTTGTCCTGAAACTAGCAGTATTTAATTATTTTACACATTTTTCATAAAACATTTAATAAAGCTTAACAGAGCTAAAGACATAAACCATAGATACGGTACGGTACGATACAGTAAAAATACTCTACGATACGATATGCTACGATACGATATGCCACGATACAATATGATACAATACGATACGATGCGATACAATACGATACAATACAATACAATACATGCTACGCAATGCGATGTGATACGATACGGTATGATAGGATACAAAACGATACGATAGAATAGGATAGGATACAATAAAATATGATGCCATAAGATCAATACGCCATAATTACTTGTCGTACAATAGCTTACAATACAATAAAATACAATACGACATGATATGATAGGTTACAACACAATACGGTATGATAGATTAAATTTGATACAATAAGATAAGACAACATGATACGTTACTATCATGCTTATACAACATGATATGATACAAGAATATTTGAGACAATAAGATTTGATACAACCCAACATGATATGTTATGTTACTATTCAATACAATATGGCACAATATAATACATAAACTAAAATCTGATACCACAAGATTCAATACAATAAAACCCAATATGATGTGATATGATATGATGTGATATGATATGATACGCTAAATGCAATAAGATATGAGAGGAGACAATACGACACAAAAAGGCTACGATACTGTCAGGCGTTCACCCGGGGGAGCTACCCACGGGACTTAAGGGTAAAACTTCTTTCAACCAGTAATTTCCATAGACTGTAAATAAAAAGGTAATCTCCAGTCGGGTCCTGCCCCTGATTTACACCTGCCCCTGTTTGAGCCTTAACAAGCATTACATAAAAACAACCAAAGCTGCCCAGGGAGCATGCTCAGAGGGTGATGTACTCACCAGGGAGAGACGGCGGTCCTTCTTCATGAAACAGATGTTAGACCAGAGTTTATTCAACTCTCAGAAAAATGAAGAGAGGGGATATTTTCTTTTTCTCAATTCATTTTCTTTCATCTCTCTCATCTTCCAAGTTGTGTTGAAGCTCTGATATTTATTCTCTGAGCAGAGGGTGTGGGTGTTACACTGGACATTAGGAGCCACCCACAGTCCCTCTACTTGATCCAAAGTTGATAAAGTTCGTCACAGACGTTGGTGCAGGTCAAATGTCATGTACTTGTACTTGTACTTGTACTTGTACTTGTACTTGTACTTGTATCTCTCTTTTCTAGTCTGTCTCACCACTCAAAGGGCTTTTACACTACTCATCACATTCACACATTCACACCCATTCACTCACTGATGGCAGAGGATGCTAGTAGGGACCATCAGTATTAGCTAATCTCATTCATAAACATTCACACACCGCTGAACAACAGCAATTTGGGGTTCAGTGTCTTGCTCAAGGACACTTCGGCATATGACTGACTGAGCTGGGATCGAATTGTGTGTCTGTGGTCTCTTTTGAGATACCTCCATGCTCAGTGGCCTTGGAGGTGCAGAGACACTCGTCTTTAGGAAGTATATGTTGTGGGTGCTTTCCCTCTTTTTATTTTCTTCCTGCCTGTCATATTTCTTAATGGAAGGAGACAGTGATGTACAGGTTGACAGCTTCTGATGCTCAAGTCAAATGAAAAGTCTTCAGACTTCCAACAGATAGGATGTAATAAGATATAATAAATTAGATACAATACCAAAATTAAACACTGTACGATTTAGTGGTTACCTCAAGGGTTGAAAAATGAATCCATTGTCATTTTAAAATAAGTTGCTTTTTCTATTTATCTATGAATTAAAATGATTGTGGTGTGTTAGAACATTAAAGTTGATCCATGATCACGATGGTAGAGCCTCAATGACACAAGACTTCACTGAACTGTGACAATACACCAGACTGTTGATCAGTAACAGCACAGAATATCGCCTTGAGTTGTCAGCTCTTTTGTTTTTTCTGCTGACTAACGGGACAAGAAAAGATGTTTAATTCTTATTGTTCAAATTTCCACTGGTTGATTTTTTCCTGACTCCAGCTCTCCTTAACACACGGCATAACATCATATGTACTCAAACTGACATGAATAAAAGTGACTAAGTATTTTTTCCCAAATGTTCAAATGGGCCTTTACATATTTATCTTGCCTGGGCACCTTTTGGTTCCTGTTAGAATCAGCTGAGTATACAGGACTCTGGTTGGGCTTGGTTTTGCAGTTTAAATGTGCGCCCCATAAAAAGGCTACAGTCTCTGTAGCAGCGGCTGCTGGCCGCTTTCTCTACTCCCCACATGTTCTGTCTCTCTTCAGCTGTACTCTGTGCTCTGTTTTTGCAGCTTCCCTACACACTGACAGTTTTTTTTTCTTCAGACAGAAGAATCAAGGTGTCTTAGGTACTTCAATATAGATCAATCTGAGTCTGAGTGATACTATCAAACATCAGAGGTTTCAGACAACATAAAGAACCTCTTAGCGGGACAATGTCATAAATCACGGTCTGATGATGACAGGCGAACAGGCGGCGGTGACACGGCATGTGCTTTGGATGAGGTGATGTGGCGAGAATAGAAGCTGTGATCCATAAACCAAACATCAATCCATCAATTCAATGCACTGTTAATTAATTCTGTTTTATTTTACATCAGTCTAAAGGAACACTTTAACTCAATGACTGTGCTGTATTTCATCTTTATGAGTTGCACGTACCAAAAATGTTTGTATCTGAAAGCTTTTATACCTTTGTGTTTATTAAAATGGAAATAAATGTATTGAAATCATTTTTGTATATTGTTGCTGATGTAATAGAGCGATTGATTGCTTGCTGTTTACGTTATTTTATTGTAGAACTGACATCCAATGAGGGATTGAATGATTGTGATTTAGCTCTGTGCACTGCCAAGTTGCAGCTTCATTTTTTTTATTCATTGCTCTTTACGTATAAGACAGTGTTGGTGAATATTGTGAGTGGGACACATTATTCTTTTCGGACTTTGACCTGTTGATTTAAGTAAAGTATTAAGTATTATATTCTGAAGACCATATTGCATGTGTTATAACTCAAAATGTATTTTCTCTACAAACTTATAAATCTGTCTTCTTGTTGACTCCCCCCTTATCTTTGACACATCTACAACTACAGGTTACAGCTGTACCCGATACTACTTAGAAGGGTTCTTTAACTTATTATATCTACTAGCATGTATCCAAGTTTATATTTATGTATCACCAAAGTATAATAAACCAGAATTTTTTTATATATATGTGTCAATGTTTGGCTCTCACAGCTTCCGTGAGGAACATCTGGGTTGTGTTGATTTTGGCGCCCCATGTGGACATCTTCTCCCTTTGTTGCTCTTGCCCTGGGGACATTAGTTGTGTTTCACATAAAGGTCGAACCTCGGATACAGAGGGAACAATGTGGTTTTCGTCTTGGCCGTGAGACAGTGGACCAGTTCTATACCCTTGCAAGGCTCCTGGAGGGGGCATGGGAGTTTACCCATCCAGTCCACATGTGTATAGAGGACTTGGAGAAGGCCTACAATCATGTACCACAGGGAGCAGCAAGCTATCCGATCCCTGTACGATCAAAGTGAGAGTTGTGTCCGCATACTTGGCACAAAGAACGGACGTGCTCTTGGTGCGTGTTGGCCTCCGCCAGGGTTGCCCCTTGTCACCCATCGTGTTTGTAATCTTTATGGACAGGATCTCAAGGCACAGCCGGGGGGAGGAGGGTCTCCAGTTTGGGGGGCTCAGAATTCAACACTGCTTTTTGCAGACGACGTGGTTCTGTTGGCTTCTTTGAGCTGGGACCTCCAGCAGGCATTGGGGCAGTTTGCGGCTGAGTGCGAAGCAGCTGGGATGAGAGTCAGTACCTCCAATTCTAAGGCCATGGTTCTCGGTGGATTGCCCTCTCTCGGTGGGGAGCGAAACTTTTGTTGAAGTATCTTGGGCTCTTGTTCGTGAGTGGGGGTAAAATGGAGCGTGAGATTGACAGGCGGATTGCGTCAGCAGTTATGCAGGCATTGTATCGGACCATCGTGGTGAAGAGGGAGCTGAGCCGGAAGGCAAAGCTTTCAATTTACCAGTCGGTCTACGTTCCAACCCTCACCTATGGTCATGAGCTGTAGGTCATGACCGAAAGAATATGATCGCAGACACAAGCGGCTGAAATGAGTTTCCTACGAAGGGTGTCTGGGCTCTGCCTTAGAGATAGGGTCAGGAGACATTCGGAGGGAGTTCGGATTAGAGCCGCTTCTCCTCCTCGCCGAAAGGAGTCAGCTGAGGAGGTTCGGGCATCTGATAAGGATGGCTCCCGGACACGTTCCTTTAGAGGTATTCCGGGCATGTCCAACTGGGAGAAGGCCCCGGGGTAGACCGAGAAAGCGGTGGAGTGATTATATCTCCAGCCTGGTCTGGGATTGCCTCAGGACTCCCCAGGAGGAGCTGGAAAGTGTTGCTGGGGAAAAGGATGTCTGGGTCAATTTGCTTGGACTGCTACCCCCTGCGACCCGACCCCGGATAAGCGGAAGAAAATGGATGGATGGATATATAAAAAAGTCATTGTTCTTTCTTTTAACAGTCAAGCATATCAGTCGTCTCACCTTAAGTCAACCCCGCAGCAACTTTTTTTCCCTGCTCTTTTT
This sequence comes from Notolabrus celidotus, assembly GCF_009762535.1. Classification (NCBI taxonomy): domain Eukaryota; kingdom Metazoa; phylum Chordata; class Actinopteri; order Labriformes; family Labridae; genus Notolabrus; species Notolabrus celidotus. Next base: position 8,477,360 of record NC_048287.1, on the reverse strand, counting down.
CAGGATTTTTAAACTTCATCTTTAAAAGTACTTCTGCCTCTCATGTGAGGCAATTAATTGCTGTTCTGCTGAAACATGCTCTGGAAATACTCTTACCTTGCCTAACATTGTCTTATCTGACAAAATAACATTTGTCGCTACTGTTCCCAGTCTACCCTATCCTGTTATGTTCCTACATGTGAGTGACTGTAAAGGTTATTTTGCTTCTTGATGTAATTGTTATAAATTTTAAAAGAAAAGTTAAGAAAATAATCCACGCCATAGAGCACAAAAAGACGAAAAATATATTTAAGAAATATGGAGTGCAATAAATCCATAAACAAATGTCAACATATATAATATCAGAGCAGGGAAATGTTCGACCATTGCACTATTGGCTCTTTGCTTAATTATTATTTAGTATTAATTCTATCTTTATTTTCTGAGTATATTATAATTACTGTACTGTTGTGTCATTTTAATTCGTCTGGACCTCAGAGGGAGGTGTTTGAAGCTTTAAATTTGGATCCATATGAATAATAAGGAATCAGAAGGAGGGGGCACACTGCAGATATTTTAATGTGACCTTTATTGGTGGTTCATTGGTGGTGCATTTATCAGAGAAAAATCACACACAGAAAGACAGAGCAGAGTCTTCATCGGGACAGAAATAACTTGCAAGGACAGCAGGTCAATGACGTCTAAGTTTACCTGCAGAAACACAGAGAAGAGTGGAATTAAATAAATAAATACATACATAAATAAATAAATAAATAAATACAGATATAAAAACAGACAGACAGGCGGACAGATCTGGAGTGTGTCTCAGTTGCTCTGCACAAAGAGCCCTTCACTCATACTGGAAATTCCCCAGGATGCGTCTCATATCACAAAGGTGCAGTCTACCGCTGCAACACCCCGCACGTCACCAGCCTTAATTAACCAATCGACATCGATCCTCACGTCGTTCACGCAACATATTTTTACAGTGGAGGGCAGAAACCTGGGGGAGATGGAGGCGATAGACAGAAACACAGTGATCCGGTTGAATCGATGATTTATAGGTGATTAAAAAGTGTGTGAGGGGGGTTAAAGCACCGGAGGGCATGGAACGGGAGAAGTGATGCTTCAGCACGTTGGAAAGCTCCGATCCGGGACCGGAATCCTGCAGGTTTGATCCCCTCGGACCACCGGCAGACTGAATAGAGCCCTCACCAGGTAACCCAGCTGCTTGTCTTTCTCTTCTTTAACTGTATTTTAAGTGATTTACAGATTTAAGGTTCATAAGTCTGTGTGAGTGAGAGCAGGTCGGCGGGGGACGAGGGCGCGTCCCCCCCCCTCTCCCATCCCTCCACATAAGAAGTGATGCAGTGAGATGTGTGGAGCTGAGGATGAAGAGAAAGTGACAGAAAGAGGACACTGACTCCTTTCAGAGTGTCTTTATAAAGACAGCAGAGGATTTATTGGAGGCTTCCAGGTTTTATTGAGTGAAAATGAATCATCGTGTTGCTGACAGTCTTTGGTGCAACAACACACGAAGAGCTGCAGGATTCAGCCGACAGAGGGCGCTGCCGTACCGCTTTGAGCCCAAATAACGCCACTGTACTCTGCATCAAAAGTACAAAGTGCATTTATCACAGCTGCTCAACCCATAGAGCGTGCTTTTCTTGGGGTTCTGTATAAAAACAGCTTGAATTGTTGTTCATTTTAACACATAGGACAATACGACCTACCTGGGCCTATATGGAGCCTCACCTGGCTGAGGTGGGCTTCAAGTGGTGTAGCTTAAGGAGCAAACATGAGGCATAAACAAGAGCTAGAAATATTTAGGCATAGACACATTTAATGGGTCCTGGAGGATCTAGCCTGTCACTGATTTAAACTGTACATAATGCACATTATCTTTCTGCAATGATTTAACCCCTGTGTTGTTGCATTTATGTTGAATTTATTCATATTTTAAAAAATGTAATGCTGATATAGACAAGCATTTGAATATATCTGTAGTTCATGCAGTAAAACTGTGCACACTGCTGTTGCAACACCTTGCACGTTTTTGCACAAATGTTACAGCTAATTTTTTTGCACTCAAAGATATACAGAGTATTTCAAAACAAATGATGCAGTGCTTCACCAGCATAGTCTGAAACCATTGCTTAGAGGGAGAGACTGGGTTTAATTTAATTTTATTAAGGATAACACTATTGCACATTAAGAAATAAGCATGAGTGCATGTACAAAATGTGCAATCAGTGTCAGCATGGTGTGCAGTTATTTTGAGATCATTTTGATTACTCACTGACGTGCAGTGATCCCTGGTTAATTTGACAGCATTTGCACTTTTCAGGAGTTCCAGTTTGGTTGCTTGTTTCATACAGGTCCTGTATGCCTGAAACGGTTGTCCCATGTGACTGGTCACAACATGCCAACCTGAGGATGTCCCTTTAGACCTGACTCTTCCTCACTGTTGACTGACCTGCAGTCAGTTTCCTCCCATTCAGCAGCGCTGTTGTTAACTTCTCTGATTTAGTTTCGCCCTCAGGTCCAAGGTGATTCTTTATCTCATTAATAGTGCTGTTAACTTTTGTGATGCACTTTCCCGCTGACTTCAGTCTGATGAGCTTTTTTTCACCTGTATGCTTAGCTTGTAGGTGGTAGCTCAAACTCAAAGTATACTTCAGTCATATTATTAATCATGTTTGAAACAAAGTGCAGGTTAATTTAGACTCGTCAACTGAGTCGTCTGACAGTTTTTGTGAAATGTGGCATTCAAAAGTGCAGTGGTCTTATTTTCAGTTACAGCAGCAGCAGGATTCAGGAAGACACTGCAGCAGCTTAACTACGGTGCACTAAAATGGACAAAATGCTTTGTATGTACACTACCAGTCAAAAGTTGGGAACACCTTCTCATTCGATGGTTTTTATTTATTCTAATTATTTTCGACATTGTAGATTAATACTGAATACATCAAAACTATGAAATAATCTGTTTTTTCCATAATAGAGATTACAACAGTATTCAAATAGAGCTATCCACTGTGTACTAACCCTACCTCTGAACAACACAACTGATGGTCTCAAACACATTAAGAAGGCAAGTCATTCTACAAATGAACTCTTGACAAGGCTCATGTTAATTAGAAACCATTCCAGGAGACCACTTCATGAAGCAGACTGAGAGAACACCAAGAGTGTGCAAAGCTGTCATGAAGGAAAAAGGGGGCTACTTTACAGAATCTAAAATATATGCAACAAATTCTGGTTTGTTTAACATTTTTTTGATAATTAAATAATTCCGTATTTGTTCTTTCATAGTTTTGATGTCTTTGGTATTAATCTACCGTGTTTCAGATAATTAAAATAAATACAAAACCCTTGAATGAGAAGGTGTGTCCAAACTTTTGACTGGTAGTGTATATTTTAGTCCATAAGTTTATCATGGAGTGAGAGGACTTAAGAGTAGCAGACTTTTAAGCAGGATTTGTTTAATTCAATAGTAAAAGGGTAACTGGGATGGCAGCCATAGATATACCCAAAGGAAAATAGTAACCATCAAAAAACAAGCAAAGAAAAAGATCCACATGAGGAGCGAGGGATGGGAAAGACATAGATTATAAGGCATTATTATCAAGTTCAGCATGAATAAAAAATGCTAGGTTTGACGATCACATGGCCACTAAAAACAGGAAAAGGTCCCATCTAAATACACTTGGAGTGATCAGGGCCAGGTGAGACAGGGAAGATGCAGATGGAAACAATAAGGGCGGGGCTCACCATCAGGTGGGAAATTAAACAAAGGAAGAGAGTAAAACAGGAGAGGGGAGCTGGGACGACAAATAAAACAAGATATCTGAAAAGATATAAACACTTAAACTGAATCCCTGTGTGTGAACCCACCTGAACCTGATTCTGGTTCTAAAGTTAACCCAGGGCTCCTCGGCTCTGAAACGACTACAAAAATGAATTCAACCATATTTACAGAGAGTCTTGAAATCCTCAAGGGAATTTTTAAATTTTACCATGTTGAGATTACATTAAAAATAATGTATGGATACATTAGATTTGGATATTAAAGGAACAAGGAAATAAACATTCAGATAAGATGTCTCTAACCAGAGTCTATTTTGAAATCACTTCTTAGAGGATGTTTTTTTTTACTGAGGTCTTTTTATTACCGCCTGAATTAATATTTGCATTTTTTAGTTTATTTTCTCTTCTTTCTTATTAAGTTTTTTATCAATTTATTTATTAAAATGTATTTGTTATGTTAAATCCAGTACCTTGGACACGAAGAAAAAGACAAACCTTTTTTTGGTAAGAGGAAGAAGATCTTGGAGCTTCTCGAGTCCCCTGAATCTGACTTTCTGTCTCCATGTCTTCATACTTCACCTCCTTGAAAGCATCCATTAACCAGAAATATCCAGAAACCAAAAATACTGACATGAAATATGGATATCTGCAGAGCGTTTTCTTTTCAACACTGCTGACAGTTTCTCTTGTAAATCCACAGCCATGCACAGGAGCCTGCAGAATAATATGTAGAGAAAGGCCTGGATTTATGGTCTCACATTCTCTGTAGTTCAGTCGGGAACTTGTGTGGGATAATTACTCAAAGAATAAACTGCATGTGAGATACGATGGAGGATATTTAAACCTGCAACAAGACAGGTTCTTAAATAATTTACCTTCCTGCACCCAGACCATCCAGAACAAACCAGTCTACTGGTGCTGTTGTGTTTAAGTCTCGGACAACTTCAAAGGAAAACCGAGCTTGACCAAATAAGTCTGAAAACAAACAGACAAACAAAAGAATATAATACATATAAGACATTTACACTTTAGGTGATGCCTGGGGCCCACAAACAAAAACAACAGTTTGATTAATCAGCTGCTCTAATAATGTGAAGGTGAATTTGCAAACACATAAAGTCCAAACACTTTATCTTTATTCATAACATTACAAAACAATTGTACAATCCATAAGTTTTAAAAACGTATACAACAGTACACTTCAACAAAGCATCAGCATCTATGTATGTATCTATGTATGGGTTTAAAGTTTGCAACCGAACAATCTGAACTTTTTAGATTTTATGTAAAAATGTAGAATTCGTACAAACAAGACTTAAATAAGTGTCATGGCTTTTTTTTGTAGTCTGACTAGTATTGACCAAGGTGTCAGCAGGCTTTGGTGTCTGCAGGGAAAACTGCCTGTATGGAGAGCAAAAGCAGGAGAAACACAATCCAGTGTAATGACATCTTGGCTCCCATTGTTGGTAATCTGAGGAGGAATTCTTTCTCTCTATGAACAGATATTGGCATGAAGGGCAGCTAACAATCTGTTCTAGATCAAACATTTACACTGAGACACAAATCTGCTTGATGCTGTCACTAAAGATTTCCTGACTTCCTGGAATGCATCAGGAATGACGGATCCCACCTCCATTCAACAAACAAACATAGTAAAAGTAGTTTTCTTATTCTCTTGAGGACAGGCCTGACAAAGCTTGACTTTTGATTAATCTGCATCATGATGTTAGTTCAGCAAACTTTAGACCTGTTGATTACAGAAAATCACATAACTTCAGTTTCTTTTTCAGGTTCAGACTGCTAAAGTAAGCCAGAGTGAAGCCTCTGTGGAACTTACAATTTACAGTGAAACTGAGACTCACTACAAACAGATGAACAGGCGCTTGTCTGGAGGATGTAATGAATCTAGAAATGACAGAGTTTATTTTGCAGCTGTTCTAGAGGGGTGAATTTGACTTCTCTTTTGGTTTGGAGAGTAAATAACGCAGCGCACTGAGAAGAAGTCTTGGCTGAAAGTTGTTTTTTGTTATAGGTTGATGAAAGAGTTTCTGTGACCAGTGAATTTAGAGTTCTCTGAAAGCATTTGCTCGTACTTTAGAGGATCAGATGTTATAGCCCAACACAGACAGATGTGTTGGGTTATAATAAAAGCATTTCCTTCATCAGACTGACATTACAATTTCAGTGATTGTGATTAGCATGAGGCTCTCTGTGTGTGTAATTCTTGTGGTCCCTCTGTGTCTCAGGATGTCAGGAAACTTCTCTCTGTGGGTCTCCCCCCGTGATGGTCCTCTAAACGTCTCCATCCTGTCTCTGATGAATTCCTCTTCTCCTCCGTCTCCTCCCCCCTGGAAGGCTCCCTCCTTCACGGTGGCGGCTCAGTGTCGTGTCACAGCCACTCTGGTGCTGTTTGTGTTCGCCGCCTGCAGTAACCTGTCTGTCCTGATCAGTGTGTGCTGGGGGCGGGGCTATCGGCTGGCTGCACACCTGCGCCCGCTCATCGCCAGCCTGGCTTCAGCTGACCTTGTGATGACGTTCGTGGTGATGCCGCTGGACGCTGTGTGGAACATCACGGTGCAGTGGTATGCTGGGGATGCCATGTGTAAACTGCTATGTTTCCTGAAGCTGTTCGCCATGCACTCAGCGGCATTCATACTGGTGGTGGTGAGTCTAGACCGGTACCGGGCCATCCTGCACCCTCTGGACTCTCTGGATGCTGGACTCAGGAACAGACGCATGCTGCTGGTGGCCTGGAGCCTCAGTCTGCTGCTCGCCTCCCCTCAGGTACAGAAAGGTGGAAGTTACAAGCTGAGATTTAAGTCCATGGAGCTTTTGTGAAGGTTTGCTAACAGTTAGCAAAGAGAGCATTAAAGGGGAGTTGGGTGTTTTTAACCTTGATCTATTTTACACAGTTGTGTTGATTGAATTGAAAAGTAAATACAAAAGTTCGGGAGATGCTCCAGTAGATTTATTTTTATGGATGTATTATGTTTAGACCTTTAAAAAGTAACACGACAGCGTAGCAACAACTTCAAAGCTTAACTCTTTGAGGACTCAAAAAGAAAGAAGATGTCTGTCCAAAGTCATATTTTACTCTAAATACATTTCAATGTCATTATCAATTTTTTAGCACCAAAACTCTCCCTGTGAATGGATTTTGACAGTAAGGAGGCATGAATAAGTTACGTGAACTTTTTGATGAATTGGTTCCTCTCTTGTCCTCTGTAATAGATGTGATGGTTTTAACATATGTCCCGCCCCTCATATAACAAAGAGCCAATCAGAGTTAAGGATGTTGGGATGGCACATGGTGGTGGCTATTAATCAACAGGGCTCGACTTGAACACCCGCTAACGTGTCACATGTGTGTGGATTTCAGCAGCGGTGTGTAACAGTCATTCCCACTAGCCACTGTGGCAGGTTGAATTTTATATATTTATATTCTTAATTTTAGTCTTCACAAAGGCATAGGAAATAATAAACTGATTACAACGAGACACAACAACAGTATTGAGCACCACTTGCACACAGTTGTTTGCACATTGGTCCACTCGTGAGGCCTATTGCCTTGTGTTTGTATGGTAGTGACTGACGACACTGAAGAACATGGTTGAGATGAAGCTATCGGCCTCATACATATTTCAACTATGCAACTGTTTCTCCTGTTAGTCTGGTGTGGTGTACAGAGTGTTGTAGCAGCTGTTTGTGGTTAAACATCATCTTCCTCTTGAACTAAAAACTCTACCTCTGTAGGGATCCTTTCTATAATGCTGTCAGACACTTAGAATAACAACCTGAGTCTTTCAGGGACAAAAACAAGAACTGTGGACACACTTTGATCCATCAAGGATTATTTTGCAGACATTACAACCTGTTTACCTGTTGCAAGATGAGGCAAATAACTGAAGACATTTTGAAACTTAACGTACCTTTGAGTCATTTAGAACCTAAATTCTGTTTAAAAAAAAGACACAGGCTTTAGAAGTAATTGAATTGTCCTTTAATGAAGCCGAAAAGGCCTTAAATTGAAATGGCCCGTGAACAGATTTAATGCCGCTGAAGAGACTCTCTGGCTTCACTTGACGGGTCTTTGACTGTGTCGTGCATCCTGCAGCCTTTCCTCTGAGGAGGAGGCCAAGCCAGAAATAAACCTGGACAGTATTAAACCTGTTCGAGGATCGGGTCTGATCTGTCACTGATAAAGCGGCAGGGTGAGAAGCTGCTTGCCTGTATGTCAGACTGAACAGATAACTGAGGTGTTTGAAAGCAGATTACTGACCCTTCCTACCTTCTGCACCATCCTGTATCCCTGTTAAATGTTCCAGTGACAGGGCTGTATTCTAGCATGCATTAGCTGCGAGCCAGGCTATTTTACACCATGAAAAGGCCAAACTTGACAGACACTGAATTTAAAGCAGATAAACTGCAGGAGAGCAGCATGCAGGCTGCACACAGAGAGGACAGAGGGTTTGAAAGGCAGTGTTATCAGTCTGTATCAGTGCGACACTTTACAGCGCTGCATCGATCTCTCTCCTGATAAAATTATGTTTCCAGCAGCAAACCATTTACTGTGCATCGATATCATTACAGATTCTACACAAGTTATCCAATAATATTGATTTTTCTTTTTTATTATGCTACAGCCGTACCATGGAGTTAAATTTAGGATCTGGAGACTGGACTATCCACAAAGCTTCACAGTGACCAGAATCTGCCTGCATACGTCTTAATATACAAATTAAACAAAACCTGGTTTCAGTGGAGACACAATAAGAGAGTCCTTGAGTCTTCCACTACATAGATCAAATTATACTACAAATAACTAACATCACAGTTTTACAAAAGCAACCAGTCTACAGTGCTCTCTTATCTCATATAGTGTGAGTGCTCGACAAAGAAAAACATGCACTCTAGCAACCAATTTCAAGGTGACCTAATTGAATCGTTGTTACCTTTCATTATGTCAGTCTGGGACATCTATAGAGTAACTTAGCAGGTACTCAGCTCAACAAACTTCTAATTTACCTTAAACTGGCATCTATGAAAACTTTCACTTCAGCTTTATTCAGCCTCTCATGAAACGCTTAGTTTTGTCTGCTTTTCAAGTGATACAAAGTTAGACATAGCTCGTAGGTGTTAATTTTCAAACAGCGTCGTTGTCGTGAAACAACCTGAAAGTTATGCCTTCAGTCTGAGGCTAGCCCAAGCGGCAACCTCTGGCTGCGAGAATTGAAGCCAATGCGGAAGTGTTCAAAACTGCAGCTCCTCAAGTTGAGGCTGGCTCCAGAGGTACCAGAAACCACATGCACATCAATTCAAAAAAGCTGATCTTTACAGCAGAAATAAACATGTTTATAGCTTGGACAAAAAACAAGTCTGAAAAGTTAATTTCTCAATCGGCACACACCGTATGGGGGATTAATTTTTTCAGAACACGGCAGTTTAGAAGAAATTAAGATTACGAGTTTTCCATTGTGAGAGGCACAGCTGACTTGATTGACAGGCGGGAACACTGTAGCTGTTGGCGAGGAGGCTCAAACCCCGCCTCTTTACCTCACACTAGCTCGACAGAAGTTAGGTTCAGTTCAGCATTTCCAATATGGCTCCTGCCACCGACTGGCTTCAAAACAGCGCTTCAGAAACAGATGGGTGACGGATGCTACAGCCATTTATTATACAGTCTATGCGCGAGCCGTTAGCACCCTTTTAGCCCAGTTAGCAAATGTTAACTTTTGTGTTATATTACCTGCAGTTGGGATGTTACTTATAGCTTGTGGTTTTGAGTCTCTATGGATGATTTTATAGATGAACAGCACCAGGTCTCAGTCACAGATGAAACTCAAATACATCTTGGTCTGGCCTTTGTTTACAAAGGAGTCATTGGTGAAGTGGTGAACACAAACAGCTAAAAACTCCACTGTTTCCTGGTGCCTTCATCTTCGGGAAGAGACAATAGCTGTGACTTTCCTTCACTACCAAAAGAACAATTCCGAGAATCTTTTACGAGACGTTTTCCAAGGTGGGTTTGTCCTTGACAGAGCTGCTTGATGGGCGTGTCCTTTAACATTGTCCTGATAGGACAACAGAGCCTGCCGTCAGGCTCAGGCAGAGCCTTTCAGAGAGCTGAGATAGACGTCTTGGGATTACACTCACACCTGTGTATGTCTTGTTTTTAAACTTTGAGGTTTAGCATGGACATCCAACACTTTAACATTATGTGTATTCATTAAAATACAGATCAGCATAATATGTTTCCTTTAATTAATACGTAGATAACCGATAATTCCGTGTATTTATTATGTATGTCACCCAGTGAGGTAAAGAACTTTGCATGTGCATCAGAAGTCATGACAAGTTTGTACTTTTTGGGATTGTAATCTGTTTTTTTAAGCTTAATGTTCCTCTTTAACACTTTTTACATGATTGCGATTAACAAACATTTAAAGCTCAGGGTTCAGCTCAAACAAAACCACGTCTGTGAATAGAGATAGATACATTTTACAAATAGATTCATCGGCTTTCAGAACAAGTGTTTTTGATGTTTTGAGGTGCATTAAAATGATGCATTTAATGCATTTAATGCACAACCAGACAAAAAACAGCCTGTGACTCTTTGGTTTTTGGATCTAAAGTTTGTTTAATCAATAAACAAACTTTACTCGTGTTTTTCTGTGACTGCATGAAACTCATCGATCATCTCTCTTCACTCTCTTCATCCTCAGCTCTTCATCTTCCGGGCCATTAAAGCAGACGGAGTGGACTTCACTCAGTGTGTCACCCATGGAAGTTTCCAGTATCTGTGGCAGGAGACGGCATACAACATGTTTCACTTTGTGACGCTGTATGTCTTCCCCCTGCTGGTCATGACTTTCTGCTACACCCGCATCCTCACCAAGATCAATGGCCAAATGCACAAGAGCAAAGGTGTGTGAGTCTACGGAGGGCAAGAAGGGACATTTTTCTACCAAACACTGCAGATCACTTCTGTTCATTTACAACTAACAGTTTAATACAACCTTTTCTTACTTTGATACAGCAAGAGCTCATGACAGGGATGAAAACAGTAAATGACCTCTTGTGAAGTCTCTTCTTATTAAAAAGTAAAAGAAAATCAACAGTCACAGAAATACTCCAAATTTAACTGTCTAAAGAGTGAACAAAAAACACTGAGCCAAACCAGCAGCTCCATCCAGACTCCGTTCAAAGAAACAGATTTAAAAACAGGACAGTGAGCTACTGATCTACACCTGACTGTATCAGTTTTTGTTTATCTACATCGTGTGCTGTTTGGTGATTTCAAGAAAAGGGAGAAAGAGAAAGGATGAAAATGAAAAGTACAGAAAGAAAGAGTATCAAAAAAGTAAGAAAGTAAAGACAAAAAATACAAAACAAAAGAAAAAACTAAAACAAATAAGACATACTGAAAAGAAAAGAGGGAAGATGGATAAAAGAAATAAGAAAAAAAAGAAAGACAAAAAATATAGGAAGAGGGGGCAATAAATACATAGTAAGAAAGAGAGAATTAAAATAAATAAAAAAGAAAGAAACAATGAATAAATGAAAGAAAGAAACAGCGAATAAGAGGAAATAAGAAAAAAAGGGAAAAAGGAAGAAAGTCAAAAGACAGAAAGAATATTTAGGTACATAAATAATCAGGAAGAAATAACAAGAAAACAAAGAGAAAAAAAGAAAGAGAAAAACTGAAAAAATTGATGAATGGGTAGAAGACAAAATGAAAAGAAATAGAAAAAAGTTAAAAAGGAAGGGAGAAAGAAAGAGAAAAAATATAGCAAGAAACATAAAGAAAAGTAAAGAAAATATAATGAAAATAAGAAAGAAAGACAGAAAACAGACAGAACAAAGATACAAATAAGACAACCACAAATGAATGAATAAACAAAATAAAAGGACAAAGAAAGAAAATGAGAAAGAAAGACAAAAAAGAAATTGTGGAATTGAAAAGAAGCCTCTCTCTCTATCGAGATCATTTCTGTAATGTTGTCAGGGACAAAAACAACAACTCATGTTGGATATATTTGGACCAGATGTTGACCCTGAGGATGATGTTGCCGCCCTTACAGCCTGTTTTAGTGCCGCAGGCTGAAGCAATCTACCAGATAAGTTCCAATTTTTTGTCACTATAAATAATAGTTTCCAAAGTACGTCATCATAGGGTTTAAAAATAACAGAATCTCCCAAAAGTTTTCAGCTGTTGTTTCCCTGCAGAGGTCAAAGAAATGAAACAACGTTTAATCGGATTCATCAATCCTGATTTATTGCACCACCTGCATGTTTGTGGCTGCAGCTGAGGTGATGTGGTTAATACTTCCTCTGGGGGACATTTTATTTGTCTGTTAACTTCTTAAGAAGTGTCAGGTTATTTCATTAGGTGGTTTAATGTGCCTGTTGCAACCTTGGATCTTATTTTTTCAAGATCTAAATGTTATCTCCTTTGTTGCTTTTTGCTTTCAGGTTAAACAAATGGGTGGTGTTACATATGCTCATTATCCTTTTAAATGCTGCAGGTTGCACACTGACTATTGGTTAGGCACAGGAGGGCTCTGAGGTGTTTATATGTTTCCTAGGTGAGTTTTTAGATACATGCCTTCCTGCACTTTATACTTTTGGGCGTTGAACTGTTTTTAATGTAAGGTTATTTGGTTTCTCTTTAAAACGTACTCGCTCTTTTTAGTTTATCCGTGAAACATGAGCTGCAACAAGTCTGAAACAACTGGAAGTTCAGCGTTGCTTGTTGGCAACATTGGTGCATGACACCAAGGACATTCTTATTCAGTGATACCCAGCCCCCATAGAAAACAGTGGGACACTTGGTGCAGGGTGGTTTTACTGGTGATTCTTTTCAAACGGCTGAAGAAAACAAGCTGATTTGATGGAAAGAAATATGTGAAGTATAGCACTGTCATTTTCAGCTCTGTATCGCTTGACACTTTACTCCCCTCCAGCTGAAAAAAAGAGTTTCTGCATGACAGCTTGCTCCGATAAATGTAGTGCTAAAGCTATTAGCCATGAAGCTAGTGGTACAAACAGCTGACTTTGCCAGCTGTAAGGCTCTGAATACAGTTTGTGTTAGCTACAGAGCTAAGTTAGCCCACTAGCTACAGTAATTTTAAGATTAGTCCCTGTCATTATACTATGATACTTTCTTATCTAAACAATTCATCTCATCCAGCTCAAGTTTAACGTTATTTCAGTCAGGACCACTTTCTTCGAGGAGATTTATTATTTTCATGCAATAAGTTATATTTGGGGGTATGGCTCTGTTCTGAGAGCTCTGTTCCCTTCCATATGCATACATGAAATGCCAAAGCCAGAAGCAGGGAGCGCATACCTCCTTTTCCTTTCCTGTGCATACATGAAAAAAACAAGGGAGGGACAGCAGCAGTTAAGAACCCCAGGGTACAGAACAAAGCGGGCATCAGTGACAATACATATGACACTGGTAAAATCAGACACAGCAGAAATGGAGGAACTGGGGTGGAGTCAGGTTCAAGGCAGGTCCGTAAGGCAACTTGACTGGTAGAAAGAGAAGATGTGGGTTTAATAACTGTTCCTGTAAAGTGACCCTCAGGCCCATACATCCAAGAGGACAAACATAGGTCTTACATAGGTCAAGAAAGCTTAAATCGGGGTCGAGTAGGGTTTGAAGTGGTCTGTGTTTTGGTCCACAAGAGCAACCGAGAAGAAATATACATGGGCTATGAATGGGCATACCATCTATACAACAGCCTTGCATAGTGAATGTGTGCTGAGTGGGCTTTATTAGTGGCCCTTTATGGAGCCCATCAGGGATTTTATTTGTCTATGTAGGCTAACCAATGAGGGTCCTTCACTGGGGAAAAAAATGGTGGGATCTTGTTTGGCTATCTCAGATGTGGACACATTGTCTCGGTTATGCAGGCACATGCAGAACTTTCAAATTTCAAACTTTGTTGCAGTCTCTAAAAAGACAATGTGGAAGTCAGTCTCAACATGAAGTCTTCAGTTGGTGGTTTATATGCTCACAGAAATGTTTTCTGTTGTTTTCAGCAGAGGGTGAGCACTGCCTGAGACGCAGTGGAACCGACATGATACCCAAAGCCCGCATGAAGACCCTGAAGATGACCATTGTAATCGTCAGCTCCTTCGTCATCTGTTGGACCCCCTACTACCTCATGGGAATCTGGTACTGGTTCCAGCCTGCCATGATAAAGCACACACCGGAGTACGTGCACCACATACTGTTTGTCTTTGGGAACCTGAACACGTGCTGCGACCCGGTAATCTACGGCTTCTTCACCCCGTCCTTTCGAGCTGATCTTACCGATGTGTTGGCGTGCTGCCGCAGTCGTCGATCCAACAATGCTTCGCCTCGCTCTGTGGACCGTCTGTCCGGTCGATGTCATGGAGTCGGAGTAGAGATGGAGTCTGACCTGAGTTCAAATCCTCACAGTGGAAATCCAGGTTAAACAGACTCTGAGATTGCTTTAATAAACTCTTTGTCTTTAATGAAGATGTCAACGGTTTCAAGCTCAGAGGAATCTATCAGTACACAATTGCATGATGAGCAACTTTGACTTCCTCAAGCTGTAATCATGGCTGTACTTTCAAGCTACAATCAAGATCCTCAAGGTCTGCACAAACTTTAATTTAACCCACTTTCTGACAGTAATGCCCTTACTTGTTCTCTGGGGATCCTCAATGTAATAAATTGGGAACAAGTGTGCTGCAAGATCTGTGTGCACACACAGATCAATGTGTTTTGTTGGAGCTGGACAGGTTTTACCTCTCGGCTATTAACAGAGATCTGCATAAGAATGCAAAACTGTATGCAAAAAAAAAAATGTTTGTCTGGAAAGTTCTGGATCTATTTCATAATCAGAGCATTAACCCATTACGTTTCAGGAGGAATTCAGTTGTAAGCACGAAAACAGTCCATGTGGAGAGTGAAACAAGGGTAACACATCAGCCCAAATGCAATCCAGTAACTCGGTTCTTAATATCTATGTACAGAAATCTGCATTCAAGTTACAATAACAATCACAGACACTAACTCCAAATTCATACTTGCATGCCATGTTGCTAGTTGGACAAACAAGCTGCAAGGTAAGCCCCAAGAAACTACATCGCCCCCTGAGGCTTTATTTTGTTGGACTGATAGCTGTTGGGTAAAGTCTGCTGTTAATGACCATGCCTCTCAGTTAGGAAGACGTTTTAGTCATCCATCTCCTCCAAATTTGACTGCACACAATAAGTGGGCATGATCATCTCAATGTCACCCATCGCTTTTTTGACTGTTTTGAAGGTAGGAAGCTTGGAGCTGGGATAATCATGTTTGGATGATAGGGCAAAACTGGAAGAGGCAAGAACTCAGAAGTCTCCAGCTAATGCTAGTACTAGCTTAGTTAGCATGATGCATCTCTACCGATCTAAATTCAAACGCTAACTGGCTGAAATAAATATTTAAAAAATATATACAGCTGACTCCTCAGAGGAACATAGAACAGTACACTTTTCAATGGTTTGTGAGAGAGACGTGTCAATCAGAGATGGCCCCGCCCTAAGTCCTCCACTGCTTTCTGGTGTCTCATTTGTTGTT
This sequence comes from Notolabrus celidotus, assembly GCF_009762535.1. Lineage (NCBI taxonomy): Eukaryota > Metazoa > Chordata > Actinopteri > Labriformes > Labridae > Notolabrus > Notolabrus celidotus. The sequence goes on along the minus strand of NC_048287.1, from coordinate 8,461,975 downwards.
TTTTTATGTAAACAAATAGTCAACAGATCTTTTTTAATGAAAAACTTTCAGCCAAAAGTCAGCAGCTTACAGGGTCACACCAGCAGCGTGTGTAGCTGCAAGCTATTAATGAGCTTTTCCCATCTTCAGCTCAGTCAGGTTTGACTGCAAATAAATGATATAAACAGCCGACGCTCAATCACCACTATGTGTAGCTAACTTTAAAGCTAGTTTAAGCCCTGGTAACGACTGAGTTACCAAGAGCAAGACAATTGGGGCTTAATATGGAGAGGTTGGTAACGAGTGAAAAATGGAATTACAGTTGACAAAAGCAGAAATCATGTTCACATAACACAACTATTATCAAACTATGCTGGCTGGCATTAAACAACAAATGAGTAACATCTTGATATTCAGGCGGAGTTGATATCTTCTGCACACAAGACATTCATTTGTTTGCATAAGATTTTATTTTGAGCAAACTAAATAAATGATAAATACAAACAAGTTATGATCTTGTGTGCACAATTTAAAAGGATGTTCCTTTTTGGGACTTCAGAGGCTCTGTAGAAATGAGTTTTGGGGACCTCAACCAGGCTGTAAACATGTTTAATACTGCTGCAATGTGCATTTCAACGCTTGACCTATTGGGATTCATTGGCTTTTGCAAGAGGACACTCAAGGAACTGCAGTTGCCCTTCTGCATTAGTTTCATTTTTCATCACCAGAGAGGTTGCAGCTTACTTGAAACCAGATATATCAGACCATAAACTCATGAAGAAAATGTTTACTGAGGGAAAATTATCAGCTGAGCAGTGGGTTCATTTTCTTATAGATCTATATAGCAACAGACTGCTCTTTGCAACCACTGGAGTCGCCTCCTACTGGCTGTTATAAGCTTAAGGAATTTCTGCCTTGGCTTTACTTTTAAAAACAAAAAGGGTACGTCCACTTCTTGAAGACAAACTATGACACAATTTCCCTTCATTTTTACTCTCTGTGTTACAATTTTTTTTCTTGCAAAACTCTTGAACAACAAACAAATGCAAACTTTTGTTTACCTTAGTTTCGCCCACTGTGTATTCCACTGAAGCCTGATCACACTTGGCACTTCCCTAAACTAAGCACACACAAACATTGTGTGTCCACACTACCTCTGCCAACTGGATAATCAACAACTCCTGCATGATTGTAAAAACTACTTTGAACAGTAGTTTATGTCATAGCCTGTAGAGAGATTTTATCAGAATATTAAAGGATGTCATTATTTGCCAAAATATTTGTCATAGCAAGAGATTACCTGTTGTGATGTACGCAACACTATATATGAGCAACACATGTGCAATTTATGTTATTTATATGTAACAATGTGCTGAATGTGAGTGCACCAGTAGTATATTCTCTAAAGTAGAAGATGATGTAAATTATTGACCAGAATTTCATATATGCTCAATAAAGTCTACTGCAAATATAAATGTGAGTGGATGTCATTGTGTTTAAAGTATTTAATACATGTGGGTGTGTTAGGGTCATACCTGTCCACTGTTTCCAATATGGTGAAGGAGCAATGAACACAAAAGATGGTTCTAACACTGAGGTGTAGTGGAGGGGTATCTTGATTTTTAAAAAGGTCAACCACAATATATGGTTATTGATCCCTCTCATCTCATCTAAGGTAGAATAAGCTCCAGAGAGACCTTCACCATAAAACTGTAAGTGTAAATTTAATCTGAACAGATTTTACATCAAAATGTAGAACCTGGGGTCTGGATATGAGCATGGAAGTGCTCTGGTTTTTGGTAATTATCTTTTAGCCAAGATGTGTTGACCAATCAGGTGTCACATGCTTTGGCGTCAGCAAGAAAAACACTGTATGGAGAGCAAAAGCAGGAGGAACACAATCCAGTGTAATGCCATCCTGGATCCCATTGTTGGTAATCTGAGGATGATTATTTCTCTTTTTGAACAGATATCAGCACGAAGAGCAGCGAACAATCTGTTCTAGATCAAACATTTACACTAAAGGCTGATTTATACTTCTGTGTCTCCTCTATGCAGCAGGGGCTGACGCGAACATGAGCACCACATACTTGTGCATCGATGTATCTGTGTCGCGCAGCAATTCTCCACAGAAACGCTTGAGGGCAGTGCGGTCACTCTGACAGTCGGTCGCCTGCTTCCGGTCCCGCTACGATCTCTGTTTACTTTTCCACAGCGATTCAGAGCGTGTTATGTTAATCTACAGCTGATACATGTTGCTGTTTGTCATACAGACATAATTCCGGAATCCCGGAAGTGCTTTAAATGCGGGAAAGGGAATGCCGCCGAGCGGACCAATCACAGGGCTTGCGGTCCTACGTGGACCCCCGGCATAGGGTACGCCGTCGATTTGACGCAGAAGTATAAATCAGCCTTAAAACAACAATGTGCTTGATGCTGTGGCTTTAGTGACCCTCAGCGTTTAGATTTCCTGACTTTTGTTCGTAACACATGGTCGCTTCTTAAGCTGTTGATTGGACTAAAAACAATGCAGCAGAAAAGGATGTTGTGGCTCGGAGCTGTTTATCGCTATTCTGCTTGCTACACTGGGATGCCGGAAATCTTTGCCATCTTGAGATTTGGTCTGTTACATTAAAATTAAGTAAGTATGATTTCAACGTCTAAATCACACAATTAGCATAATTATGGGCATTTAGGCTTCCTTTGCTGTTTGATGAATACTGCTATTTGCAATACTTACTGATTTAGTGATGAGCAAAACCTCATGAAACCAAAACACCAATGACAGCACGCCATGGTTCAGACATGGGGATGAGACTAGACTGATTTCCAAGCTATTCCTGGGCTAACGAATAAAGTAGAGAGACACATGAATTAAACAAAGAGTCTTTATTTGGTTTGAGGCATACTGGAATGTGATCAAGACGGGGGAAAAGCTGAGGTTAGCCAAGACGTTCAGATCTGCAGTTCCACAGAGACCAAGCTGTTTGGTGCCATTTAGAAAGCAGAACTTTTCTCTTAAATAATCCTTAATTTAATTTATGACACTTTAATGTCTTATGTAACATTGAAATAGCTTTAATATGGTGTTAGGCCTATGAGTAGCTTTAAACATAGTCAAAACATGGCTTAAGTCACAAGTAGCTTATAGTCTGGTATCATCAGGATACATGAAAATGAAACAGAGTTTAGCTTAGTTTTTTTTTTAGCATATTAGCGCCACATTTCCTGTGGCAAAGTGCTGGTGTTGAATCACGCTGAATAAATAAATAAATACAATTAAAGGGTCAGTTCAAACAAATAGCAAAAAATTGTAGATACCAAACTGTTGAAGTGCTACAGTCAAGCAGGAAGTTTGACCACTGCTCAGTCTTTTAAGTATACATATGATTTAAAATTAGCTTAACATTGTTGCCACTGTGGCTACCTGCTGTAATTATGCAGGAACTTTCCCCTGGAACCAGGAACCTTTGGAGGAACGCTGTTCTTTTCCATCACAAGGTCCGAGGCTTAATGAAGTTCCAGGGGCAATAAAACTTGCAGTAAACTTTTGGTTCCTTGATAAGTGGTTCCATGGACTACACGTTACATTTGCTTTTGATGGAACATGGCTACCAGGAACCAGGAACCATTAAGGAAACTCTGTTCATTTCTATCACATGGTCCAAGGTCCAGGGTCTAAATCAAGTTCTAGGAACAAGTTTGAGGATCACAATCTTAGCCCCCCAAAACGGTTTCCATTACTTTTGGTGGAAAATGTCCGTTGGGTAAAAGCACCGATTGCTGTAGTAATGATAATACCACACTAATCTAACATAAACAACTGGTTATATTGGGTTAACCCTGTGCCAAGTTGAGCAAAGTGTTTAACAGCTTACTAATTAATTGCAATAAGTAGAATAATACTATATATAACAATTTAGTTAAATAAATCTAATTTTCAAGCAAACTGAAATGCACCATAACTGATTTTTTTTGTCATTTGCATGAACTGAAACCATAAAAAATAGTGTTTGACAGTAATCTGTAAAATAGATGCACTTTAAATCACAGCTTGGTCTTTGTTTTTAACTGCATCTCCTCTACTGTCCGTCCTTTACCTCAAGACTTTTCCATTTTGGCCAAAGACTGAGCACACAGTCTCAGTCAGGACAGGTTAAAGCTTTAAGTTTTCAGTCGGCTACAAGACACCTGTGGAAAGCTTAGAGAACAGAGAAGCATTAAAATCATTAAAGCATTGTTTCTCTTCGGTACTAGCAGCCAGCTTCTACTTTCCTACATTTTTTTTTTCATTTTCATACTTCTTTCTCTTCTAGTCACTGGCTCTTCAGGGCAAAACGTGAGTTGAAGTTAGCGTCTCTGGGAACTCACATCACTTTCTGAAATAGACCATTACAGAGTAATCCTAACAATCATCTCATTCTTACACGTGTCAAATAAAAAAGAAAACATTTCAAATCATCATAATTAATGTTATCAGAGCTAAGAATAATTATAATAACAATATCAAACTTCCCAACAAAAGCAAACATTTGTTTTGGCAACTTCTCCAGAGCACAGCAGGAAGAACAAAAGACTCAACAGAAAAGAGGCAGAGAAATGAATCAAACAGAAGCAACAGATGCTTTCCATTTCAAAACTAGTTCAACCGCTACACACTTCACACTACAAAAACACATCGACTTTTTGGGTCTTCAATTTCAAATACACTTTTTGGTATCACACTGTTTAGCAGTTTGTAGTACTGTAAGAAGGAAAATGTGCCCTTATGTTTCATACTGCTTTTTCATTGAGTTATCATTAACACTCATAAAGGGGTACGGTGAACCTTGAGGACCATAAAGCTTGAGGAAACACAATTCTGCTCCATATGTTCAACCCTGACTTGACTTTTTTTAATCTTATGGTTTGAGAACCTTTTTAAAGTCCATCTGAAATCATTCATTTTATTTAGTAAAAAGTTATGTCAAAGTGACTCTTAACACTTAAACATATTTTTAAACAGCTGAGAGAAAAAATGTATTTCAGAGATTCACTAGATTTGATGAAAATTATTTAGAGTATAAGATACAGAGAGCAAATGTTCTGTAAGCCCAGAGAGTGGAGAGTCTGTGGGATTGATTTAAATCAACACCATAACGTATCTCCCAATGTTTTTTGTGCCTAAAGTTAAAAACAACAAAAACTGGATATTTCATGTACACCAGGTGGCAGAAAGCAAAATATTTCACTCAAGGGACAGTCACAGTAAACCAAACCATTGAAATAGTTCCTAGAGGGTACCTTGAAACAGATACTAATGCTAACCATGATAAAGGCCTACTAAGCACCAGAAAGAGAAGAAATAGACCTTTAAAAAAAGCTCAAAAGCACCTTTAAACACACCTGACTACATTTGAAAAACAAACCTTGATATAGATGCCATGTGTACATTGAGACTTGAAGTGGTACCTAAAAACAGACCTAATCACTATTTATAGGCGGAAACTGGACTGTAAAATGCCAGGTTAATTCTATTGGTATGTCAAAACTACAGCTAGAGGTTACCTCAAAACAGTCCTATCCACACACTGAACAGGGAAAAAGATGTCTTAAGATAGATGCAAAGGTACCTCAAACCATACACTAAAGGATACCTAGTCAAAAACAGAATGAAGTCTGTTGTATGGTTTTGCAGAAACCAAGAATATTTCACTAAAGGGAACCTCAGAGCAGAAATAACAAAGTTTTAAGAGGAGCATAGAAGTACTAAAAAAAGACACCAAGAGGTACCTTAAAACAGACAGAACCAAATGTAAGATTTTCAGAAAAACTGACCTCACAAAAGAAGTTAAAAGGTACCTTGAACCGGCCTAGTAATGATTTAGGTAATGAAGTGAAAAACAGATGCTAATGTTGTGTTGAAACAGACAATAAGGTGTATCTTGAAACAGACCTAACTATCATACGATTCCAAGATAACCGACCTGACAACTGATATTGAAAGGTACCTAAATATAGACCCAGTCACGATTGAAGCAGAATATATGAGTGTAAAATAGAACTATAAGAAACTTTGATAGAGTAAGCAATAAAGTATGACCTAGACCTAACCTATGAATAGAAATATAAGCTGGACTCAATCCATGCAGTAAAAGCTCTGGTTTTGTTGACCTGGTATTGACATTTGTAGGATTTCACATAAGGTAAAATTTTTGGTGACATTATTAATAAAGCCTTTATGAAATTATTTGATTCACTCTCGCAAAAAATATAATGGTACCATACTGCCATGAGACAGAAAAGGTGAAGTCTAAATTACATGGTTTTTTTTTGTTCTGTTTTTTCATTCTTGAAGATGAAAAGCAACAAATTAAATTTCAGGTGGACTTTAGATTCAGCTGGATTTATCTTAATTTATTATTCTATATCAGTGTTTCCATCTTAAAACCGTTGCCCTCAAGGTTCACCCAATGTTATTTCATTCACACACATGTATACAATCACGCTCTCGAGCATGTTTCTGTGCTTTGGTTATGAGGAGGTGAAAAGTCAAAGAGCTTGAAAATGTTAAAAATGTAGAGGTTTTTGGTTACATATTTCTTTATATCTAAATATTTGGCAAGAATTCTACTACTTTAGAAAAGGAAGAAATTATTTCTCATAGTATTGACATTTAAAGTCTTTTAAAATATCTGACATCTTCTTTTGGTCACTTTTAAAAGGATAAATGTTAGAATCAACAAAACAGAGTTCCTTGTTGGAGGGGGCGCCTGCAATAACTTCCAAACAAAAGATCATAAAAAATGGAAATGAAATTATGAGAAAACTTTTTTTGGCTTGGGTTCAGTTAAAGCACTTTACACGCAGGCGACCCCTTTCAAACAGGAACAATCCAAAATTGTAATAAATGTAGTCTCTTCAAAATAATTCTTGAAAGTAAAAGAAAGAAAACCATCAAAATGTTAAATCTTTGGGGCTCATTCAGCTTGGTTTTCATAGACATTTCTTTTTTTTTGGATATGCTGACACGGTGAAAAACAAGCCTTGGTGTCCGTGCATTCAGGCGAGTATCACCTTAAAACTCTTTGAGCCGCCAACGCAGAGTCGTTGAGGTCCCAGGTCGACCAATTTGGCATCTGGAGAGCTAACTTGGCAGCATTAGCCTCAGTCATGTTTGGCTTGTCTTCAGAATGCCATCAGGTTTGTGCAGATCAAACAAGCCAGACTTCATGGAGAAAATCGAGTGCAGGCTTATAAAGGTTCGCCAAGCACTCTTCAAAGTCTATCTTCTCTATGAGCCTGGGCCTCGGCACAATTACGTCTTTGGAGATGGACACTTGGGGATATTTGGAAGCCATGGATAACCACACAATTATCACCGACATTTTCTGATGCCTGATCAGAAACGTTGAAGATCTCCACCAAACACGATGGAAAGAAAATGTGACCTGGCTGGAATGTGACGTTAAAGCTCCTGTCGATCTCTGGTACGGTAAGGCTTAGGTTGTGTCAGTGGAAGTCAGGCTCTGCCATGGTTTTGCTCTCCATGGTAGTCGTCCTGTTGAGCACTCTTTGGACTGGCCTGGTTGGCGGCTGGCACGGTACACTGGCACTGGCACTAGTCGGGGAAATATTTACTGAACGGAAAGCTTTACAGGATTTCTTTTTGGTTGAGGTAGAGTAGCAAAAGCAGCATCATCAGGCTAACATCGGCCTCAACTATGGCTCAAACACTCCTGTCAGACTGAGGTAGCTTTCTTTGGAGGTGTACAGAAGAGTTAAGGAAAGAACGTTTGTTTAATGGCATGTATGGCTAAAGACAATCATTTCTATCCGCCTCTCCCCTCCGTAAGGCTTTCGCGAAAGGCCGCTATGTTTTTTCCCTTTCTTATTGCAGAGGAACTGAAGGCAAAGTCAACAGACTAACTGGTACGTCCCAGTCAGGTGACAATATTTGGCTTCATTTTGGTTATAAAGATCGCTGTGCACATCTTCACAGGTCAATTCACCAGAGGAGGTCTGGGGAATAGAATATTTTGGTTATAGAACAGACTCCTCCTGGATGTTTGACAGAATGAATGTGACAGGATCTTATTTGTAGAGGCAATGCTTGTTGAAGACTTCTCTTCATGCACATGTGCATGTGCACAGGCAGTAAAGGCATAAGCTTTGGTTAGAGGTAGACGTGGAGGGGGGGGGATGGGGGATGGGGAGGCAAAGGACCAGGATATCATCTCCTGGTCTGTTAAAGCATTCTGCTGTAGATTTTGGAGGCTACTATCAGGCTTTTAGCAGCAGGTTTTGGGGGACTGAAGCTAGAACTGACCCCTGTCATAGAGCACAGATGGCACTCACTGATGGGGGGTAAGAGGTAGTTAAGTGAGAAGGGGAATGTGGGATAAGGGGGGTTAGCGGTGTTGGGGGCTTATATTATTGACCAGTGTTAGCCAGTGATCGTGCCAGGCAAACCTGACATGTGTTGCTCTATGACAACTTGGCACTGTGACGGACAGACCTGGAAAACAAAGAAGAAGATGTTATTCAAGGATTCTTTTATACATTCACTAAAGCAGTGCACTTAGGCTCCAAGATACCTATCCCTCCTCCATCCTGACATGCAGGGATTTTGCACCAGAGCTCCTTAGTGCTGCAGAATGTGTTCAAGGTAGAAGTACATGTGAGATCCATTTTCCCATCAGTGCTGCTCTGGTTTTATCAAACAGTCAGGACATGTACATAAATATCTGTCAAGTTGAGCCTTCAACTTAAAATATTGCACAATTAACCTCAATACATTAACTGTGATGCAGACTAACAGCAGGGAAAGAGAAGTGTGATAATCCTCTACTGTTCTGTGGATTATCAGTGAAATATAAGCAGTACACTGCAGACTGGAATCTCTTTTTACAGTGAAAAACAGACAAAAAGTATGAAACATTGGCCTCCTCACTGCTCTGCATGATCATAAACTTGTGGGTCACAACTCCTGATCAAGTATTTAACAGCATCCTCAGGAGACATTCATCGTCTTTGATTCGTTGGCAGTAATGATTAGCTAGTTGGGGTGTGTTATAATGTGTGTGGTTAAAATTGTGCAAAGTGCAAACACAGCTTCAGAGTGTGTGGTTTGCATGATAGTTCCCTCCATAAGCAAAGTGGTGTGAATGATGAGCTGGATGGCCTGGGCTCCACTTGAAATCTGTTTGCCCCCCCCCCAGGTGCCAACCTTCTCTCCCAAATCATCTATTCAGGCCTTGTTGTAGCTTTCTTTGCATTCAATGTGGCACATTTTATTTAAAATGTCCCAAAAGTAAATTTAACCATTTTAAAAATGTGATTAATTGGAACTATTTTTTTTAAATTCACTGACAGCACCACTGTGAAGGAAATTGAACTTAGTGAATGAACTGGTTTCACACACGCAGTTTTGCTGAGTAACTACCTGAGGCACTGACTCCATTCTTGGCCGGTTTGCCGCGTCTTTAGGGACTCCGTTGTGTCCTGTGTTGTCTCTCGGTACAGTCCAGTTATCCTGCGTCCCTTTACTGCAAAACAGACTGAAAACAGGATCCAGGTATGAGGACAGAGTCTGCATATCTTCTTAATAACACAGCTTAAAACACAGCATGAAGGTGCATGGTTTGTAGAAGCCATGCACCTGGCCTGTTCCAGGTTTGTATGTCAGTGAACATGATGCTTTTTGATTGTTTTATTAATTCAAAGGTTGATTAACAGTGGTTAATACAGTGTTTCTGCTATTACCTGCGCCTGTATCCAAACATGAGGAAGAGCACACAGAAGATGATGCAGGCGGTGCCGATGTGGATGCCAATGACGATACTGCCCAGAGAGGCCTCTCCGTCCCTGCACTGACACAGACTGTTCCCTCCTGCAGACACACAGCACAACATACACAAGGTCACACACAAGGTCACACACTGTACGATTAATCCAAGAGACAGATGTAGTCCTGTGGTGCTTGTGTGGAGGTCTGTCTGAAGCCCTGACCCGTCAGAGCTTTATTTATAACAGCCAAGATTAACGTAAGAGACAGAGTTTGTTTGGGTTTTTCAGAGGACTAACACATCAGATGAGCAAACACTTAATACTCAAAATATCTTTTTAAGATTGAGCCCAAAAAATATGAAAATGATATCGCACCACCTCCATTAAAGTTCCTGAGAGCCTCTACATTTCCATTAATGAGTCCTAAAATCTCAAATTATGTTCATACCTCTGAGGAGAAGCTTGACCGGTTGAATTTGATTACATATAGGACTGATTTTCTGTCATAAACTGTTCAACATTTAAGCACTTTGTAGGTTATTTCCATTGATTACTTGTCCTTTGACGTTTATTTGTCCCCTGTTTTGTGTGCATCCTGTGTGTAATATAAGAAAAGTAGATTTAGATGAAATATATATTCATGCAACATTTATTATTCCAAAAAACAACTTGTCAGTCGTAACTTAAAGGTGTATTCAGGTGCTTCTGAATCCCTGTATGTCACTACATCTTCATGTTTTGTCAGTAAAGAACTAATAAGCTCAAATCTTTTGGGAACTGGTCCTGAAGATTACTGCGACCATCAGGTGCAGCACGTCTGTAATGACTGCAGAGTGATCCTCGGGGAGAAGATGCATCAGATTGTTATTCTAAGTGTTTGACAGCATAGCAGAGATGATCCCTAGAGATAGAGCATTTTATTGAGGAGAAAGATGATTTAACAGCAGCTATGCTACACTCTCAAAGCCTCCAAACTTCATTTACAAAAACAGTAATGTAAGTGGCTGAATACAGGAGCTGCTGATCGACCAATGACATAATATTCAGTCAGCTTATTAGCTTTGGGGATATAAATGGTTTGTTTTGATCCAACACTTATCTCTGTAAACCAAAATTACAAACTAACTTATCCTTGTGCGGTAAACCAGCAACTCCCATTCTTGCAAGCTAAAATGACTCTTTTTGTTCAAAGCTCTTGAGAGGGCTTTTATCTGCTTATGAAACAGATTGAAATTAACAGTGATGCTTCTGTAGGATCAACAGAAGCAAAAAAGACCATCCATGACAGACCAACAACGTCTATACGATAGTTTTGAATGACTCTAACTCAGCTTATTTTACATTTACCTCAGTGAATATTCACAATGAGCCATACATTTAACTGTAAACTACAGGAGACACACCTGAAAATGAACAGGACACAAAAAGAGTGTTCCTCATGAAAAGATTTCTGTGCATTGAGTGACTTTTTAGAATATTTGTCAGACAAAAGTGAAATGATCACTGTTTTAAAGATCCAGGCAGAGGTAGATCAGCAACTCAGGTGTCCTGGGAGCTAAATTCCTGTATTTCTAGTCTTCAAAAAATCTTCCTCTTTAGCTAAAAGCTCTCTCTCTGTCGATATCCTTTCTGTAATGTTGTCAGATACTTAAAATAACAATCTGAGCCTGTCAGGGACGGAACAAGAATTTTAAGAGGACACACTTTGATGAATTAAGGATTATGTTGCAGAAATTACAGCCTCTTTACCTGCTGCAGGATAATGCTTCAACAAAAGTTTGTCTCTAACATTCATTCAGACCCCAAATAATGTTTTAATGAAGCCAACAATTAAAAATACCAAGAGTGAATCCTCTTTTTTGAAAATAGTCTGATATGAAAGAGATCAGAACATGTTAGCAGCAGTTTAATAGGGGCAGAGAGCTCATTTATGTTCCCCTATCATAAAAGAGACCCCTACACTTTAAATGGTGTTACCGTCACAGCCATCTGACTTCCCTGCGTCTTATACGTTGGACTGGATGTTAAGCAATACACCTGCTGGAGGGTGGTGAGCCTTAAATAGTCCTGAGGTAGTTATTCGTTTGGTGCATTTTTGGCATATTTTACTTGGAAAGATCATCATATTCTAAACTGACGGATGTAGTTAAAGATCTTCTTAAAATCTTCTTCAGGTTTTAGTCTGTGCTCGTACTCACCAGCAACTGGGTCCCTCACACCTTCCTCTGCCAGTGACACCAGTCTCTTAGTGCAGTCGCTCTCCCCGTTCCCATTATAGGCCACCAGTTTGACTTCATACACGGCTCCAGGTTCTGAAACAGAGACAGTAAGGAGGATAAGCTCAGAATATACACATTCAGTTCTATAACATCGGTGCAAGGATAAAAACTGGATTCCAAGTTCATTCATTCTCATGCAGATTGAACCGTTCAAACAACCAGGCCCTGAATGTCATGGATTAACTGGACTAAAGTAATCTATGAAGCCATTTTAAATATGAGCATTGTCATTTCACAGCTCATAACACATCGACAGAACCTCATCATGTCTTCGTTTCATACCTCTTGTTCAAAAATCACACCCTCTGTCTGGACTGATACATCCTCCAATGAAACCTGATACCTCATTGTGTTTCATGCCGTCAGTTTAACTCGATCAATAAGTGGAACCGACCAGTTTCACAGATCATCATTTTCCTCTGGATCTCGCTCTCCGCTGTGACTGATGTGTGTGTTAATCTGCCTTTTGACAGAGCTGTTAGAGGACGGACTGACGAGGTAATTGTCATGCGTTACACAGCTGCATGGACATTATTATTGATCAGATCAATATGTGTATGGAGGATGGTGCACACAGTGACAGCAGTATTTAGAGATGCTTTAAGGAGCAGAGGGCGGCTGGTCATAGACAGTCACAGTGGTCAATCTGCAGGCTCATGTATCTGTCAATAACCCTCAGAGTGTATGTTAACCCTCTGATGTATCAGATTTTATTAATTGCACATTTTAATGCTTATGATAAAAAAAACATGTTCCTGTTGTAATTTTACATTTTATTCTTGTGATTTTACGACTTTATCCTTGTAATAAGAAGACTCCTTGGAATATATATATATTTTTCCACAATATTTAAGTTTTTGGGAACTTTTTTATCTTTAATGTGAAGGACAGTTTGGGAGACAGACAGAAAATGACCAGTGTGACAAGGACTGGAGCCTCTGTACATGGGGCGCCTGCTGAGCTGGTGCACTAATATTCAATTTTTATTGATATATTAGAACATGATTTTTTATAAAATAATAACTTTTTCAATACCATGTAATATTATGACTTTTTTTAACATTATGACCAAATTCTTGATATAAAACAACTTGTCTGGCAATCTTAAAACGTATCTTAGAACTTTATTCTCAAACCACTTTATTCTCTTTTATTTATTAAACTTCATTCTCTTATTGTTGAAACTTCATTTTATCATTATTGTCTTGTAATTTTAAGATTTTCTACTCTTGATATAATGTTTATAGTCCAGTTATATGGCGACACTATTCTGTAATATTCTGATCCAACATTTATCTTGTAATATTAATATTTTATTTTAATATTACACCCTTCTTCTTTTACAACTTAATCTCCATTTAAATAAAGGCTTTGTTTCCTTGAGATTTTAATCTTTTAATGTTATCAACTTGTTATCTTACATTTTATTATTTATTATCTTGTGATGCTTTTCTTGTTATTTTATAATTTTACTGTCAGGACTTTATTCTATTTTGCTTTTATTCAAATCTATATCAAATCTTAATTCTCTAAGCATCCCGTCTTCATCCTCATTTGACTCCAGTCCTCGTAATTTAACATCTCTACTTGTAATGTTAAAACTTCGTTTTCTTTTGACTTTATTTTTGTAATATTACGTATTCATTAATATTGTACCACTTTATTCTCTCAGGACTTTGCTCTTTTAATATTATGACCTTATTGTCCTTACAAAACAACTTTAATCTTTTAGTACTCTTTCCTTGTATCATTACAGCTCTGGTAACATCTTGACTAGTTTCTTGTTGCTTTATTTTCTTATTTTCTTATTTTCAGATTTAATTTTCTTAATGTTGCCCTCATGCTTCAAAACTTTTATGAAGTGGTTGTTGATTTACCAAATATATCTGTGAAAAGTTTGAGTTTTTTATTTCTGACTTCATAAACTCTAAAAATAGCCAAGGCTTCCTCTCAGGTTTCAGGTTTTCTCTCAGAGAATACTCAACTTATTTTCACATTTCTAACTTTCACCTCAGAGAACGTTTGAGTTGTATTTGTGTCAATCCGTGAGTTTCTTCTTTAGTGGAAAGATTTTCTGTTTGTTTTTTCATAAACTTGTATGGCTTTATAATCTCAGATATATTTCCTGCTGTCTTCATGTTGTATTTTTTCTTGTATAATGTATGAATCTATAACTCATAAAATAGTAGTTCAGGTTTATTCTCATAAATTGAACTTCTCCCTCTCGCAGGTTCAGGTTTCATTTTAGACAGTGTTGGAGTTACTTTCTTTTATATAAGTGATATACTCAATAAATAAAATCCAACGTATCTGAACTCTACAGAATCTCTCTATAACACTGTGACTCTCTTTGTGTGAACATAATTCATTACATTCTTCAAAACAATAAGAAACTATGTGACTGTAGCCTCCTTAATGAACAACTAAATGCTGACTGCAATCATTTTTTTCTTTATCTAACATAAAGAAAGCTGTTTGAAATGTTAAATAAATAAAATATTAAAACTTTACTCATGAAAAAGAAAAGTGGAGACGGTTTCTGCACATCAGATCGCTCTCATGTCTTTCAAAGAGGTGCAGCATCTCTCCTCAAAGAGAGAGAAATTAAAGGAGTCGGCTCGATGGAGCTGAGGTCTTGATGTTCTATAGGTGTCAGGATAGGTGTGTTGTTATGGTAACAGGTATTGAGCCTGCTGGGGTCACTATGTAAACAAAGATGGGGGAGAAACAGATGATGCCACTCAGGACAAAAGAAAAGAAATGAGCGACCTCCAGGAGGTGTGATGTGGAAATATTTCAGAGTTTATTTCCATCATAGACTTTAAAGTGTTTACTGTGGGAGGGGGCCGAGCTTACGGTTAATGTTCTTATATATTCAAAACTATGAAGTCACAGCCTGAGAGACACAACTGAGGGCAAGACTTCACCCACACATTCAGACTCACCCAGCTTAGTGACCGTGTGGGCATTGATGTGACATGGCAGCTGGATGGGCCCCTGGAAGTTGTCGTGGGGGACCCTACGGTAGGACAGTCTGAAGCCCTCAGCCTTGCCGGCCTTACTGGGGAGCTCCCAAAGGACCTGCACAGCGCTTGCGTTTACAATCTTAGTGAAGAAGGTTGGAGTGGTTGGCACTGAGCGAAGACAAGGAGACAGAAAAAGACAAAATGAGACAATAAATCACTTCATGTCCTCCAAAGAGACGACGCACCAAATACAACGAGAAACTTGTCTCCAGGCAACCTGTGATGTATGAAGGTGTGTCTCAATCTGCTTTATAAAATCGTCTCAGCCTTCACACACTCACACCTGAGGTCATTAAAGTCCCAGAGGGCTCAATGTGAAGGCTCTGAGCTGGAGAAAAAATGAATCCTTCCATGGTTGAGAGTTTTGTGTTCTTACCGCCCCCTAGTGTTGTGGCCACCACGGTGCTGGACTGCTGGCTGGCTCCCAGAGGCGAGTAGGCCTTCAGGTAGAGGGAGTAGGTGGTGGCTGGCTCCAGGTTGGCTACGTCATGCTGGAAGGTTCCTTTACTGATGGCTTCCTGCAGCTCCAGACTGTCGGGCTCTGATGGAACACATCATTTCAGATTATTTCATGAAAACAAAACACCCCCCTCACCCTCTCTTCTATTACCGACTCTCACCTCCGATCTTTCGGATGTGCAGCACGTATCCGATTATGCTGTCAGTGACCTCAGCAGGTGGCTCGATCCAGGTGATCTGCAGGGCATTTGTGGACAGGGCGCTGGCTGTGAGGCCCTCGGGGGCCGCGGGCAGGTCTTTAACCTGAGCCACAGCCAGGCGGGCGCTGGCCTGGTTGGTTCCGGCGCTGTTCTCTGCGATGCACTGGTAGATGGCCTCATCATCTGAGCTGATCCGGGTCAGAGCCAGAGTGCTGCAGGGACAAACGACAGCTGAATCAGATCAATGTGGTCACATCTAACAGACCATGTCCAGACTCGTCTCTGTGGGGACTCTATTTGAGCTTAGGGTTCTTAGAGGAGGTTTCTATAGACACTGCTGCAGTTATCAATAACTGACAGTTTATTTCTCTTTCTGCTGATCCTCATGTTAAAACAATCACTGAGTTTGCAGCACGTCCCTCCTGAATCAAAAACAAGTCCAGTTTAACGCTAACACAGCATCAGTTCATCTGAGAACAGCTGATGGTTAGCGTAGCTTCATGTAATCTGTCATCACAGTGTAGGTCTCTGTTGCTTGGTCCTCCATCAGGTTGTAAACACTGCACTGTGACTTTTACAGCATGGTGTCCTGTCCTGCCTCCTGAAACTCATTCCTCTCCAACCCACCACCCCCCTCATGACAAGGAGGACTCCCCGCTGTGGGGGACGTGTGTGAACAAGCACCTGTACCTTCACGAATCATAGTTCTCAGTGCACACTAAAGCAGTGACACCGTGCTCACACTATCTGCAGTTTGTCTTTTAGCTGCTGCTGCAAACTCCTCCACAACAACTCTGACGCATGTGACTACGACTGCTACTGTCACAGCTATTGTAGTGTTAAATCACAAGTCTACCTCGCCTCAGTGGACACAGACTAAACCTAGGTCTTGGTTTCTAGATCAAACATTATGATTTAAAGCCTCATCATGTGGTGTGCAGTATGCTCAGTAGGTTAAAACACTGCACACACACTTCAAACAGAGTGGAGGAAACTAAGGTGCTAAGAGCTGCTGGTCAGTCATGTCTCAGTTCGTACAGCTCTTGCGTTACTTCTTCTACTAATAACACTGCAGCTCACTGTTTTAATGCTGTTATCACTACATTACTGTTAGCTTATCACCTCTTAAAGCCAGTGATACATAAAAGTGTATTAGCTTTATTTATTTATAGCTAAACTGTCCTCCAGAGATTTGTCAATTAGAGAAAAAAAAAAAGACCCCAAATCAACAAATTCAGCTTTTTAACGCACCAATGAATCTTTAAATCTGGATTACATACGCCCAGGTTATGGGGTTTATTATGAATGAAATTGATTTAATCTGTAAGAGTATTCAATCCTTTATCATTCATAAACATACAGTACTATTGTAGATATAATGAAGTATAACACTGAATTGAGGGAGCACTCATCACAGGCTGCAAGAGTTTCAGCAGCTTCACTCTGCAGTGCTGCCATCATGTGGTCAGACTCTGAACTGCAGCGCTCACACAGGCTGCTGATTCTGAGAGGTGACTTACACAGAGAGACAATTGCATCTCAGGCTGCTGATTCAGAGGGAATCTTCTCATGTATCGATTGTATGATCCTCGAGGTGTGAGATAACTTACTTACACTGAAGGAGTCAGTTCAAGGCCACGAGAGAAAAAGCTTTAAGGAAAAATAACAATGTCTGCACACTTCATGCAAGGAGAAAAAAAGCAACCTTCATCTACTTCATGACTGAAAGAAACCTCCCATATTTAAACTTGTTCAACTTTATATTTGTCACAATTTCTTTAATTTTTTACAGAAATGACAGAGTGTGGGATTCCTCCTTGCTGTCTTTTATTATCCCCTTCAGGTGATTGTTTCTGCTGTTTTATTTTCATTCAATAATACAGATCTTTTAAGGCATGGTTGAACTGTTCAGGTGTTTCTCATCACTACACCCTGTTCTTCTTTTTAAATGTAAATCTGATTTCTAAAAGAAGTGTTCTCTCACTCATGAGAAAGTGCTGTGTGCAGAAAGAGAGAGAGCTCTCTCCAAATATTCACAATGTTACTGTTGTATGACTCTTTCTTGCTCTAATGAGTGTTTTGATGTCAAACATTATCTAAACCATACTGAATTGATCCTGTTAATTCAGGTTGGAGTGTTTTATCAGCGCAGTAGTGATTAAAAATTTTCATAGGTATTCATAAAATCCTCCAGCCGTGTGACGCTCCTCGCTGCAGGGGCAGAAATCACTCACCTGTTGTTGTTGGTCAGCTTGACGTTGTGTCCGGGCATCAGCACCTTCCCGTTCTTCAGCCAGATGAGGTGCGGCTCGGGGACGCCCTGAGCCACGCAGGTGAAGACGGCGCTACCCCCTGCTGGTTTCGAAACAGACTGCGGCCACTGCAGGAACTCAGGAGGAGCTGGGGGTGAGCAGAGAGGAGGTCACATCATCTTTCAGAAAGTCAGTTTAAGCTACAACACAGAATTATTGAATGGAGGAAATCTGAGGTGATGTTTGGAGAAATTAAGGAAATCAAAGTGTGCTCAGGAGAAACAAATAAATCATGAAATGATGTGTTTACAGGTTTTTGTTCCTCAGAGTGTATTTGTCTTTGCTGCTCAGACAATGCAGGATAGTTTGACATGTTACAAAGACCTGATTAGTTTAGTAAGGGAAACTGAAACTGTCAGATTTAAACACACACATATAAATCCAGTTTAGGACAGATGCATGGACCCCTCCCCTCAAACACAAGAGAGCTAACGAACTGAGACGAGGTGAAACTCAAGGTCACCAGAATCACTGATCAATACTGAGAATTGATCGGCTGATGAACGGTCAGCTGAGGACGCCTGACACTTTCTAACAGAGAGAGGAGGAGAGTGATACAGGGGAGGACAGATGGAAGCCACTGACAGATTACTAACACACACACACACACACACACACACACACACACACACACACACACACACACACACCTACACACACACACACACACACACACACACACACACACACACACACACACACACACACACACAAAGAAAGAAAGAAAGAAAGAAAGCAGGGATGCAAACCCTGATGTATAGTCAACCACAGTTAAGCAAACATGCACTGAGCTGGATGTTCTTCATTTTATCTACAGTCATGGCCAAAAGTTTTGAGAATGACACAACTATTAATTTTCACAAAGTCTGCTGTTTCAGTTTTTATAATGGCAATTTGCATATATTCCAGAATGTTATGAGGAGTGATCAGCTCAACTGCAATTAATTGCAAAGTCCCTCTTTGCCTTGAAAATGAACTTTATCACCAAAAACACATTTCCACTGCATTTCAGCCCTGCCACAAAAGGACCAGCTAACATCATTTCAATGACACACAGGTGTCACACACATTAACACAGGTGTAGGTGTTGATGAGGACAAGGCTGGCGATCAATCTGTCATGATTGAGTGACTGGACACTTTAAAAGGAAGACGGTGCATGACACCATTGTTCCTCATCTGTTAGCCATGGTTACCTGCAAGGAAACACGTGCAGCCATCATTGCATTGCACAAAAAGGGCCTAACAGGGAAGTTTATAGCAGCGAGTAAGATTGCACCTCAGTCAACCGTCTATCCAATTATCAAGAACTTCAAGGAGAGAGGTTCAATTGTTGCCAAACAGGCTCCAGGGCGCCCAAGAAAGTCCAGCAAGCGCCAGGACCATCTCCTGAAGGTGTTACAGCTGCGGGATCGGGCCACCACCAGTGCAGAGCTTGCTCAGGAATGGCAGCAGGCAGGTGTGAGTGCATCTGCACGCACAGTGAGGCGAAGACTTTTGGAGGAAGGCCTGGTGTCAAGGAGGGCAGCAAAGAAGCCACTTCTCTCCAGTAAAAACATCAGGGACAGACTGATATTCTGCAGAAGGTACAGGGACTGGACTGCTGAGGACTGGGGTAAAGTCATTTTCTCTGATGAATCCCCTTTCCCATTGTTTGGGGCATCTGGAGGAAGGCTTGTTCGGAGAAGACGAAGTGAGCGCTACCATCAGTCCTGTCTCTTGCCAACAGTGAAGCATCCTGAGACCATTCATGTGTGGGGTTGCTTTTCGGTCAAGGGAGTGGGCTCTCTCACAATCTTGCCTAAAAACACAGCCATGAATAAAGAATGGTACCAGAACGTCCTCCGAGAGCAACTTCTCCCAACCATCCAAGGGCAGTTTGGTGATGAAGAATGCCTTTTCCAGCATGATGGAGCACCTTGCCATGAAGCAAAAGTCATAACAAAATGGCTCGGGGAACAAAACATTAAGATTTTGGGCCCTTGGCCAGGAAACTCCCCAGATCTTAATCCCATTGAGAACTTGTGGTCAATCCTCAAGAGGCGGGTGGACAATCAAAAACCCACAAATTCTGACAAACTCCAAGCATTGATTATGCAAGAATGGACTGCCATCAGTCAGGATTTGGTCCAGAAGTTGATTGACAGCATGCCAGGGAGAATTGCAGAGGTCTTGAAAAAGAAGGGTCAACACTGCAAATATTGACTTATTGCATGAATTCTGTGTAATTCTCAATAAAAGCTTTTGATGCTTATGAAATGCTTCTAGTTGTATTTCATTATACCACAGAAACATCTGACAAAGACACCTAAAAACCCTGAAGCAGCAGACTTTGGGAAAATGTAATATTTGTGTCATTCTCAAAACTTTTGGCCATGACTGTACAATCATGTTTGTCTAATTTCTGGTCAGAATATCTCGTACACTTCATATGAGCGACGCTGAGCTGACAAGTCCTTGTAAACCAAAACATTTGCTGTCTAAGACACACTTTTAATTCCCTTTGTGTCATCTTTAAAGTGAGCTGCTTCCTATACACCTGTGTGACTTTATTTAAGCAGGAGAAACACAGAGCAGAAGTTTTTTGACGTGAGCTTCAGGGTTGATGTGATTGAATTAAAACACTGGACTGTAGCTGTATTCACTCACATGTTTTGACCTGCTGTGTGGTGTGAAGTTAAAGAAACCTAAAGAAGGAGGTCAGTCAGTCTGAGACGATGGAGGGCTGCAGTGATGAATGTGCTCTTATTGAAATGGTCACTCTGCTGCTCTCCTTTCCCCTCCTCTGGGGGGTGCAGAGGGGGGGTCACAGCCAGTGTTTAGGTCAATAGATCAATGAGATGCCGAGTGTGGGCTGAAGTGTGTGTGTGTGTGTGTGAGTGTGTGTGAGTGTGTGTGTGTGTGTGAGGGGGCCGATCTCCCAGCATATATATGCATGCTGTATTGTTCCTGTGATATTGAACTGGGCGTCAGGAGGAGCAGTGAACCCTGCATCTGTGAGGGGGAGACCTGGACTGGGTGGGGGTCAGCAGGCTGTCAATGTGTGTGTCTTTGTGTCTGTGTGTGTCCTCTAGGGTCTGGAGACGTATGAAGTTCAAGCACAGACTCAGATTTGTAAATAAGGGAAACCTTTTCTGTTTTTCCAGAATGTTATCGAAGGTCAAAGCTCGTTGAAGTAGTTATTTTCACTTTTTTTTAATATGTTGCTTTAATGCAAGTTTATTCTTGCGAGTCAAAAAGCCACTGAAGCAGAAACCTCATCCTTCAGACTGAAGAAAGTTTCACTTTAAAATTCAACTAATGTTTTTTCTGCTTTTCTTTAAAGCTGTTTTTGAAACCAAAAGTGGCGTCTGTGCTTGTCTGCAAGTGTCTTTCAGCTTTGTTTTTCAGCATCCTCTTACAAATTTCTGTCAACAAACATCTTTTGTTCTCTGCAGAAGGTTTTGTTCGATTTGGCCTCAAACTCAGTGAGGATTAACAAAAGTTAAAGAGGGACACATGCAAATGTTTCATGCAGAAAGGATGTGTTTAGGGATTCATATCCTTACATACAAACTTGATTATTTTCTTATCACTCATGCACAACTGCATTGTACTCTGAAGGCTATTTTGGGGGTTGCATGGAGGTGAGCATGCAGTATTGTCCAGGGGGGGCAAAGCTCAAGAATAAAACATATCAAATGTTCATATTTTTGATCTTTTTGCAGAAAATACAGCTCCAATGGAAGAGATTTCTGCAGAGTAAAAGAGCAGCAAGTTTTGTTTTTGCTGTGAAAGTCAAACTCTGAGAGACATAAAACAGCGATTGTTAAGTAGGAACTTATAAATTAAGATGAAATAAATGTGTACTCAATGTGCACACTCTGAAATGAATCCTAACTTTTCATTTAAGTCATAAAATCTGTTATAATGAAAATGTGTGCCTTAGTTTGTGACAACTCCTGATATTAATGGTACATATATGTCTTATTTTGTTGATGAACTTAAAGCTCCTGTGAGGAAATTGTTTGTTGATTCTGATCTTGCTGATGGTTGCCTTTGCAGGTCATAAAGAGTCATCTGTATCAGCTTCAATCTGCATCAGGGGCTTTAACTTGAAGTCATATGGTGATACTTTTTTAAGAGTGAGAATTAAATATTTGTTCTGCAGCTCCTCTCGTCTAAACACTCCAGAGATGGAGGGGTGACCGTATTTAACGCATCCTTCCCCATAATGGCCGCCCATGCTTTGTGTCCCCCCCTTCGTAGTGACACCCGGGTCGCCCTCACTCCTCTGTGGGGATGCTATCCATCATCCAGCCCTCCCTAATTAACCCTGAGACCACTCCTCCTTTCTCCCTACACCTCCCTGTGAGTCCGTACTGACTCCTCCCCATCCTCCTATTTCCCTGTGACCGTTTTCCCTGAGCCTGGATCCTTCTGTCGGGGTCAGGGGGCAGAGGTCAGAGGGTGTAGGTCACTCCACACCCTCCTCTTCCTCAAGCACCTTGCACCCTGTTTGTCTTTGTCTTTTTGTCTCTCTGTCCTGAACGTGAACGTGGACTCTGAGACAGAGTGTGTGAAAGTTCAGACCTCAATAACCTCCAGTCACACAAACACACACAGACACACACATACACACACACTGAACTTGACTTTGCATCAACAATAAAAACAGTTCTATGAGTCATCAAGTTATCTCTACACTTGAACCTCGAGCCTCTCCGGCTGGAAGACAAAGATTTCTCAGAAAACTACTTGAACAAAAGTCAGCTAATCTCTGAGACACCTCACACACACGGAGCTGTTATTGGTGCAAAACTGTTTGTAAATGTGCAAGCACATGCACAAATGCACTCACAGATCCATACTCCACATGGTCCACTACCCGTCTTAACTCCAAGTCCTGCAGGTTTAATCAGAACTTGTAAAATCCTCTTTATTTCTGCACAAACATGCAGACTCACTAATTTTCCTCAAACTCTGTACACCACATCGTGTGCGTTCATGTTTTCAGACAAAGCTCTTTGTTCTCTGCCAACACCAAACAGAGAAAGCTGATCAATAAATTAATGAATATATTAGAGATCAGCCCCCAACCACAGCAGAGGGGCTGCCAGTCACTGAGAGAGTGACAGGGAGAAGTATTGATTGATCCGCTCAGAGAGTCGGACACAGCAGGAACACTGAGACTCAATTTAGATGTTCAGTACCATGAAATGTGTTTCGGTTTGAAAAGTAGAGATTATATCACCCTGTTGGTCATTCAAATGCACTAAATTTCCTGTTTTTAACGTCCCCTCCAGCATTTTATTGACGCTCTGTAAACAAATTTAGCTCAGAGACTCTAACAGCTGAGTCATCGACAGGGTTTGCTTGTTTTTGGTTGTTTAGTACAATTGTCACCAATCAACGTATCTTATAATTTCTTATTGTGTCTTAACAAACTGCGCCTGACTTCAATACTATATCTTATCGTATTGTACAGTTTGGTATCCTCTAGTCCTTCTCACCCCTTCACAAATCCTATCATATCTTAATGTATTATGTCATATATTGTATCATACTGGATCATAACCTAAAAATAATCCTAACTGTACTGTTTTGTACCGCACTGTACCATATTATATCTTATGGTTTCGTATGGTTACATCATGGCTTTTTAATCATAACTTCTCTCAGCACGCCACTGTATTGTTAACTTCTTTTTTAGATGTTAAATTTTTGTATTTTGCACTTAAGTATGAATACATCTAAAGGGCTACTAGGATCAGAGGATGGCGAAAGAACAGGCAACTACCCGACTGACTCACCCCGGACTCTGCTACTTTGGACGTTGGTTAAGAATGTATTTATAAAATCTGGGGACTAATTATTTGATGTAGAGTATTTTTGACATCACATCACAAACCTTTATTAATTGTTTTATCCTATGCTTCAGTTAACTCTTCAAAATAACACAGCTTGAATCTCAAGACGTGTAATGGAATAAATGTTTAGAGCACTGCAGAGAGCGAAGGAAACTCTGGATTCACAGATTCGCCTTACAAGATAAACCCTGTTCAGACATCCTGGTAATTTAAAGAACACACATATTCACACTTTCTGTCTCTTCCTGAGTGTGTGAGTGTGTGTTTGTGTGTGTATGTGTGAATGACTCTGAAGGTGAGGCTGCTAATTGATCCAGCCACAGAACAGCCAGTTAAAACTGAGCTAATGACATCAGCTAAGTGGGTGTGTGTGTGTGCAATGACGTCTGCAGGGTGATGATGGATGAGACCACATCATACAGACCCCCCCCCGACCCACACACACACACACACACACACACACACACACACACACACACACACACACACACACACACACACACACACACACAGAGTGAGCTGAAGATGGGTGTCAGAGCTTAATTGTTACAGAGGAAGTGGACAGAGTGTGCATATGGAGGTGGAGGATGGAGTGGGGGTCTCACACCACCCCCATTATAACAATCAAGGCCAAAGGTGAGAAGAATGGGTGGAGCTTGATATTGACCCTCTCCTCCTCCTCCCCCCTGCTCTGATGGAGGTCTGCTTCAGGACTTATTAAACAATGGCTGCATCAGATGATCAGTTTTTAAGACATGTACAGCATGAATACAGGATAACTCTTGATTCTCACTGAAATAAACATCTCTAATATTACTTCATCGTCCCTCCCCTAAAATGTTACAATGAAGTAACATTTCAAAATTAGATATTAATGATTCTTGATCTTTCAGTTTCATTTCTGTGTGTCACCTACATTAACTGGACCGAGATGTACTATTTTGATTCATCAGACCACAGGACAGTTTTCCACTTCAACTCAGTCCATCTTAAATGGGCTCAGGTCCAGAGAAGTCTTCTGTTTCTGGATCATGTTTACATATGACTTCCTCTTTGCATGGTTCAGTTTTAACCTACATTTGTCGATGCAGTGATGGACTGTGTTTGCAGACAATAGCAGAAGTGATTGTGAGCCCATGCTGTGATTTCCACTACAGAGTCATGTCTGTTTTCAATGCAGTGGTGTCTGAGGGACTGAAGATCATGTCCATCAAGTTTTGGTTTTGTTCCTTGCCCCTTTTGTACAGAGGTGTCTTCAGACCCTCTGAATCTTTTAATGATATTATGTACTGTAGATGATGAAATCCACTCATTCTTTGTCATTTTACTCTGAGGAACATTATTCTCAAACTGTTGCATTTTTGATTCTGGTGTTAAAGCTGGTTGAGGTTGAGTTAATCTTTGAAACTTTATAGAGTAGATTACCGTATAAAACTGTATAAGGAACACTTCCAGCGACAGGAATGATGTCTGAGTTTTTGAGCATATAATCGCTTTGTTCAAATGAAAATAAGAAATCTATCAGGAGCATTTGTATCAGTGTTCTCGCACCTCTTATCATGCTACAACTCCGGCTACAATCTAGGACAGGTAAACTGTCTGCATCCATGCATAACTCAAATTATTTAGATGGGTTTAAGGTAGGCATTACTTTACTGTTTGTACAGTTTCAGGAGACACTGACAGTCAGAGATCTCTTCTAAATGCACTTGGAAAATCTGAGTCCTGTATCACAGACACTTGCGCAATTGCAGGATAATATCTCAAAAACACTTGATCAGTAATGCAGTCTGTGTCCTCACCTTGTACCACGAGTCGTCCGAGTGCCGTACGTCTCATTCTGGTGCCCGGTCGGTTTGCAGCGCACACATAAACACCTGAGTGCTGCAGAGAAACATCTGAGATCATCAAGTTCCCAGTGCCCAGAACCTGGATCCCCTCCACCCCGATGGAGCGTCCGTCTAGAGAACAGGCACAGAAAAACAGAGGTTAGTGTGTGAAATAAAATATGCATGTTATTGTAACTTCTCTAGAGTTTTCCAGCAGTACCGAGCCTGCTCCAAGAAACGATGGGCCTGGGGTTTCCTGTGGCGATGCATTCCAAGATGGCCGTCTGGTGGACTGTAAGGGTCAGATTCTGAGGCCCAGACAGGATCACCGGCTCCTTGTAGATCCTGGGAGCTCCACCTAGATGAATTGAACATAGATGAATGTTTAACAGAGATTTTCCTGCTTGCTGTCACTTTTTCCTTAAAAACTTCAAAGTACTTCCAAAATTAAAAAATCAAACCTTAAATAAAAAAGAAACAAAAGCTGTGTGAAAATCAAAAAAGCAAGATAACGCCACGTTTCTCCACTCACCTGTGATGTTGAGCACAGCCTCGTGGCTAAAGCGAGTGTTGGCGATGTTGTTGGCGACACAGCGGAAAACTCCGGCGTCTATCTGTCTCACACCTGTCACCTGGAGGATGCCCATGGGCAGGAGTGTGTACCTGGAGAGAGGGGGAGGTTAGAGACACTGCAGGGACAAAAGCTGCATTATATCGTTACAATCCTGGCCTCCCCTTCTGGGCTCCGTTTTGGTTTTAAGATTGTGCTAATTATTTTAAAAACCTGTCTGGATCTGACTCAAAGCTTCAAGCAGAACTTGAAAACTAAAGGCGATCGTGCTTTCAGGATTTAGAAATTCTGCTTTCAACTTTGATTTTCAAAAGATGAAACTTCTTGGAAAAGCTGCAGAATTTCAAACGTCTTCTACTTCATACAGTTTTAGTTGAAGGATCCTTATAAGCATACAACAGTCTTAACTTTACCCAGCTGTAGTTTATGTCCTGTGTGTGTGTGTGTGTGTGTGTGTGTGTGTGTGTGTGTGTGTGTGTGTGTTACCTGTTGTCGGAGGTGTTGAGCGGCACTCTGTCTCTCTCCCAGGTGATGTTGGCTTCAGGTACTCCGTTGATCTGACACTGGAAGCGAGCGACGCTTCCCTCATCCACAGACATGGAGTTTGGGTGTGTGTGAAACTTTGGAAGAGCTGAGGAACAGAAAACACATGGTCAGCCATAAAAACTTGATTAATACATCACCTAAAACATTTATATCAATAAAGTTTCACTGTGGCGATGATAGGCCGCCTCCTGAGGGCACAAGATAACACCTTTATGAGTTGGAGTTTACAAAGGAGAGAGAGGAGAAACTTCTGAGCTAACTGGAGAGCAGAGAAATCCAGAGTTACCTGGTGGTGCAGGTGTGTAAACTGTGAGCTCATGAACCCAGAGAGCCCCTGCTGTCAGGAGTGGGGCTTGGTAACAACAGACCTTTCTGGATCAGTCTGCATCACTCACCATCCAGAGCTCCCTGCAGCCTCGCTGAACGATTCTGTTTTACCCGCTCTCTTCAATTTTTAGAAGTTACATCAGAAAACCAGAAAAGCTGAATGTAAGTGCGTCTTCAGAGTAAGTTTTTATCTCTCACTCTTTTTCGATTGCATAATGACACAACCCATGGTCCACACTATACTGTAAGTTCACCTTATGAAAACACACTGTGTTATCTGCTGAAGGGGAAGCTGAGATGAAATATTCTTAAAATGACATCAGTGTTTGGGTGGGACTTTCTAAACTGATTGAAATGAGGTGTTTGAGTTGACCACGTCTGCAGCACTCAGTGGCTTAGCTTCCAGAATTCTCAACAAAGTGGTCAAGCTGACCGTGGGTAACCCTCTACAATTCATACAACCACACTTAAAAAAACAACTATCTCGTGAAGCAGTGAATATATTTTAAATAATCACTGTCAATCATGATGTTTTGGAATAAAAACTGATCTGAGTGTCGCGGAGCTAATCAGAGATCTATGACTTCATATCTTCCAAATAGATTTCAAACTTTGCTGCATTAAAATAGATTTTCCTCCACCCTGTTGTATTTACACCATCTGCCATTTCTACATTTCATTCCTGTTTTATCTCCCAAAGCCCTTTCCCAAAGAGCATTTTCAATTGTCTGATAAACAGATGAGAAAACAAAGATCAGTTTACTAACCCTTACACACATTCAACAATCTGTGCAGGCTGATTTTTCAAATCAATTATTTCAGTCCATCTCTAGAGAGGCTCACAGGATGAAATATATAAATAAGAAACTGCTTTTTACCAATTAAATTTCTGAATTGAAAGTATTTTTCCATTTTATTTTTGTGCAGTAGTGAGCAGACTTGCATGGTTAGTAGTTGAACTTATTATTTTTTTCCTCTATGTGCCCATTTTTGCCCCTCATATTGTGCTTTTTCCACATTCCCGAAGCTTTGGAGTAACATCAAACAGCGTTAGCATGTCCAGGACTTCCACACAGGGGTCCTAATAACCTGGTAGCAATAATCAATAAGGGTTTATACCAAAGAGGAGGGGTCTGCAAATGAGAGAGCATCCCCATGGCAACTCATTGCATTGAGGTAAGACCACCTCCACATTGCCATAACTCTCCTGGATTACCCATAAACCCCTGGTGTTATTTGTTTGAGTGGAGGGGAGGGGTGAAGGGAAGGTTGTACTCTTCAGTAGTGCAGGTGTGTGTGTGTATGTAGGCGTGTACAGTAACGTGCATTCAGAGTAATTTATGGCTGTTTCATAATGAG
This sequence comes from Notolabrus celidotus, assembly GCF_009762535.1. Lineage (NCBI taxonomy): Eukaryota > Metazoa > Chordata > Actinopteri > Labriformes > Labridae > Notolabrus > Notolabrus celidotus. The sequence goes on along the minus strand of NC_048287.1, from coordinate 8,433,472 downwards.
GAGCTGTGTGTGTTTAGGTGAGGGGCCATGCAGAGGATCAAAGGGTCTGAGAAGGGTCTGAGGGGGGCTCTGGTTGCTGAGTTCGGTGCTGAGGTGTTCACTGTGTGGAGCGTCATTTATAACAGACACTATGGGATGTTTTGACAGAGGGAAGGAGACATGCAGGGATGATCTGTGGGACGTCTCTGCTCTCTGTGCATGTTCATGGGCTGTGGTTAAAGTGGGTTTTAGATGTTTAAATGTCTGAAGAGAGGAGAGTTAGTTTTCTTCAGGTGGGAAAAAATGCAGAACTGCCGACTTTGTAGCTTTCACATAAATATCACTTCAATAAGAGGTCATGATTGCTTGATTTTCTGTGTTTCTGCAGACTTTAGAGCCTCTTAGTTCAACGTTTCTACATATCAGGGAATAAGACTCACAGTGATACCTCCTGCATGCTGCCAAGCACATCCTGCATGTCAGAGAGTACACAGACTGAACTAGTCCTGTTCTGTTTCACTTACATGCCAGGAGGACTTTGGCCTTGCGGCTGACCAGCATGCCATAGCGGTTCTGGGCGGCACAGTCGTACTCGCCCATATCCGCATCACTCCCGTCTCTGCGTTTCTGGAAGCTCTGGATGAACAGCGTCCCATTTGCCAGCACCCGAACCCGCGGGCTGGTTGGTAAAGGGACCCCATTCTTACGCCACGTCACCATGATGGGCTCCTCGCCCTGAACTTGACAGTCCAGAAGGAGCGGGCGATCCCTCACAGCGATCACGTCACTGGGCTCCTGCAGGAAGGACAGCTCTGAGGCCAGACAGCAGCCTGAAAACAGAAAGAGAGAAGAGATTAGAGGAGAGAAAGAGCTGTTTGACTTCTCATCTTTTAGTGTGGGGTAAACACCAGACGAGCTGCCAGGGTTATGGTTTTCCTTTAAAAACCATGTTTGGAAAGTGATCTAGAGCTTTGATAGACCGACTTAATTTTCATTAAATCTAAAGGGAATATCATCCCAAGGTCTTCTGCTGCCTTTACAAGTGAAAATGTAAAATCATGATCCCATTAATGAGACGTTACATGCACTAAAAGTGGTTTAATAACAAGTGTTATGTGAAGGGGACCTGAGGCCTTTCTGTTACCAGCAGCACCGACACACAGACTCAAGATATGAAGTAGTATGATGCTCAACTTTAAACTCTGTGCTCTGGTTTACTGAATATATATCTGAGCAGCACAGAGTCAAGCAGCCTCGTGTTTTATCATGTATCTGTGGCATCAGTACTTACAAACACTAAAAAAGTCACGTGAGTCAGGGGTAGACCAACAACTCCCACATTTTAATCTTTAAAATGGAGCGACACCTTTGAATGTCCCTTCTCCCCCTCCATAGTTTCACACCTTTGCTCTTATAAATCTGCCCATTGATTGTCATGCTACCTTTTCAAAACACAAGAGTCGCTGATCTACCTCTGCCTTTATCCTTTATTTCATGTTTCTATAGGCTGTTGCATCAAGACTTTCTATTTAACACAACAAAGTCAGACAGTAACAACTGAATGAGACAATGGAAGACCAACAACTCCCAGGTTTAAAACAGTTTCTGCTAAAACCTTTTTGTTGTCATTGCTGGTTTGGGTCTGTTCCTTCAGTCCACTGTGAGACAGTTTTATTCTGTCTTTCATGAGGCGCTTTATGATTTTCTGTTTTAATGAAAGGCAGATCACTAATATAAGAAAGTTCAGGAAACTAAAAAGATTAAATGATTCATCACTTCCATCTCTGAGCAACAGGAAAGAAAGACCCAGGTTGTATTTAACTGGATTAACCCTTCAAATCATTAGAAGTTATGTACAGTGCTTGTTTAAAAACTGTCCCTCCAATCGGTCCTTACTTTCACACACCTTAAGAAGACAGAAGACGTACAGCGTCACAAAGTAAATCATACAGAAAGGTTGGATGGTCCTCTCTCTGTGAGAGGCATGGTTTGCACACCTATCTGTTTATTCATACAGCACTTATTGGGATGCTACCTCCTTATATATTTCCTCCTTGCTCATCTGGTCCTCTGGAGCACATCACACCAAGTCTAATGATTGGCTTTGGCTCCAGGTAGAGTTAATTCTGAGCTTGGAGGATCCGCTTGGATCTCACTACAAAGCACTTTAAAAAAGACTGCACTGGTTTCTTTGAGTTATTTTGGATCCTGAGGTGTAAACTTCTTCACCCCTGATTGTTTTTCCTGACTTCGTTTGAACTTTACTTCTTAACAGCATGTCTGTTTTTACTGATCATCTTTTTATTTTGAGTTTATGTTTTTCATGTGTTTATCTTGCATTTGAATGTTTCTTGTATATGATCAACATTATTGTAAATGAGTGCTTCATTTTGAGTCTAAATAAAGAGAATTATATTTATGTTGCACGCCAGACTGCTTTAATAAAGTATTACCTCCCAGAGAACTGATTGCGTGTCTGCTGCCCAGTTAACTTTACTGCTTTATTGGGAGGTCCACAACTTTAGGGCTGGATCTAATCTTACCATTCCGGACACCAAAGTTATACAAACACACAAATGAACTACTCAACTGAAGCGTCAGTCGAGTGTTCTGCACCATAAAATGACTGGTTTTAGGGTCAGGTCTGCATGTAGAGAGTGATGTGACTGCTGTTTCTGCTTCTTTTACTGTTTTGTCAGAAAGATCCCAAATTATGAAATATAAAAAAGGGTTCAATTTTACAAACATTGTCCTTTAAGGACAAATTTTTCCCAACAATTAGATCTTTTATCTGAAATGATTGGGACTTTCTGCACAATAGCATGCAATAAATCGTATGTGGGAAAGCAACCTCGCTCAGCAGGAGTAAATATATGGAGGATGATAGAAAACTCAACTTATTTCACCACAGCATCTCATGGTTTCAGAGACAATGGCCCAGGGGGCGGCTTCTTTGTTGGACACAATATCCAAAATCTACCAAAAACCTCAGCCAGCACCAAAAACCCTCTGATTTGATGGATGGTTCATGTGGTTTTGCGGCCTATAATGCTTTTACTGAAGAAGACCCACAATGGAGGCTGAATGCCAGCGAGCCATCCAGCCAGAGAGGGCAACAACAATACACAAGAACACAGGCGAGGTCTGCAGGGGTCAAATTAGGAGCGCCTCCATTGAAGCAGGAGCCGATTGTGATAATGCTGTTGTGACTATGCTTATTTGCTCCCAACTTAAAGCAACCTCTGTAAAACATCCCCCCAGCCACCCTGCACCCAAGGGCACCATCTGCCCCTTCTTATGCATCCCACCACCCCTCCCGTCTCTTTCCATCCATTCAGATCCATCTCCGAGGTGACTTTCCCATGCCACCAGAGCTCTGCTCCTCGCCCTGTCCCCGCTTCACCGTGACCTTGGTGACACTCCCGTCTCCTCCATCTTTTTTGGTGCTAATGTCCTCATATGCAAAGAAAGAGCCTTGAACTCTGGCAATGGCCACTTTCCTTCCCAGCTGTGAGGCAGGAACAATTGCAGCTGCACTTGAACCTGCACCATGACTTATCAGTGTCACCAAGTCTGGCATCTGCTGAGCCAAATCTGGCCTTCACTGCAACTCCTCCAACATTTATTGTTGTTCAGCTGTCAAACATCATCCCACACACAGCAGCCTGTAGATGAACTTGACTTTGGATTGTGTAAAGTTGTTTGGTTTTACACTTGCTTCAAGTTCATTTCTTCTCTGAAAGCCAGCTGGAGCTTTTCTGCTGATGTTTCTAACATCATGTCAGGACACTTTCAAATCCTCATCTATTTAAACCTCTCATTAAAAATCAAACAAACCAAGTCAACATTTTCATTCACATTTAAACCAAGCCATAGAGAAACCACTAAGGGTGAGATCCATTCACATCTCTGCCTCCAACCCAATACAGTGGACTTTACAATGGTAGTGAGACTCACAGCTTTGAAATATTGGATTAAACATTTGAAAAGTTACAGTTAGAGCCCTGTTACTCCACATAAGCAAGACCAGCAGGGCTGGGTTCTGGATATCAATCTCACTGTGCAACAAAATGAGGAGCGTCCACTTTTACAACTTAGAAAATAATCCTTCAGGTTGCAAGGGATATTGAGGAACATCACATTGTATGGTATGGTATGGTATGGTACCATTATCTTTAAAATTGATATTGTTTTAGTGCTTAATCCTCTACAGACTTGGACGTAACCTTTCCATGGTTAGGTAGTGGAGGCCTAAAGGCAACTAAAACCGAAACTATCTACATGGATGAAGACCTCTTTGGCACCAAGTCAAGAGCCAAGTCCAAAAATACAAATTCTTCATGTTTGGTTCAACTAACTCAAGACAATTCCCCCGCCCTCCTATACTTACTCTTCAATGTGCACATACAGATCAATTCAATCATTGAAAACTTTAGATGATCTGTAGTTAATAACCAATCATCTGTAACCCATCATCTACACTGCAAATATTCAAAACTAACAGTGTTTTTTTTTTGTCAATTGGGTTATGACAATCTACATGTGAAGTTTCTTGATTTACAACATTATTCTTTATTCAAGAAATGTAAATCTTACAGAAAATAAAGGACAAACTGCAGCACACTGAAATGACTCTACTGTGACTTTACTGTGACCCTCAGGTTTGCACAGAAACATGTTAATAGCTCACAGTAAAAGCAATACAGTCATTTCAGTGTGCAGCAGTTTATATTTCATTTACTACATGTGTGTTTCTGCAACAGACTGCTATCTGAGAATGCAAGTTGGCAGTGCAATAAGAGTCCTGTTCATTGTTTCTATCATACTTCAATCTTATTTCAAGAAAATTGACAAGCACTTTTTTCTTACTTCATAGGAAGATTTTTTCTACTCATTACTCAAACTCATATTTTTAGCCTGTAATGTCTTGAAATAAGCTCAGGTTCTAGGACTGCATTTTGACCCATACCATCTGCTTTTCTTTCTCTTATCCAACAAAAACACTCTGACTTGTTGGTTTTCCATCGCCTTTTAATCCAACGTTATCACAGGATATTATATATCCAGCATTAAAACTTTCTGATAAATGTTGTGCATCAGGGTATCATGTCATGGCATGTTCAGCGATCAAAAGTGCAGGGGAGCTGTATTCTGCTCTTTACACAAGCAGGTTGGTGCCTCCTTGTGCATGTAGTGGATGAAATATTTTTCAGGTTTTATAAGAGCCCATCAGATTATATATTATGACTTGTAAAATACAGCCAGGGATCTAACCAACAGCCTGGACACAGAGCAGAGCCCCCCCTCTTGATGATCTCTGCTATTGGCTTCACTGATGTGTCACATCTAGAAATGAGCATCTGCCCTCCGTCTAATGAGAGATCTCCCACCCAGCAGATGCAGCCAGCAGAGAGGATAGTGGGTCCACTGGTCAGCTGTGTCTGGACAGGCTGATAGAGCCCTGAACCCCCCCATAAGCCCGCCCTCCCTCAGGCCTGGTAATGAAATTCAGGGCTCCCAGGGGGGGACTTGAAGAGTGTTCGGTGGCCACGGTTATTGAACACATGGTGTGGCGACCTGTGAGGCCTGAGAGCATGAGAGTGATGGAGGAAGGTGGAGCAGCAGTTGAAGTAAACCAGATCTACACAAACTAGGTTATGTCATAGCTCTGATTCATAAAACACTGCATCAGATTATCGTTGATATATCTGCCTGGTTTCTGGTAAAACAATGACAATAAAACGATGTTTTAGATCAAGTTTCCTTTGAATAACTCCTAAAACAGAGACACCATTGGATGCAACATATCATCAAACATCTTACAGTCCAACTAAAGGCCATCAAACACTCTTTGATAAAACTGGAGAGTTCATTCTTAAACTCAGGGACAGATCTCTAACAGAAAAATGAAACATTGGTAAAGCTCCACTCAAAAGCTTTTTTGCACTATCTTTGGGTTTGATATCATATCAGGACACATAGCTCAGGTAAGCTAATGTAAGTCACTTAAAGTCATGTAATCAAGAGCACTGCACAGGAAAGTTACAGCTGGTAATTCGACATGTTCACAGACGGCCGTTTTGGGACCGTAAATGCAAGTATTGACATTTATGCAGATGATGCCGTGATATACTTCATCAAATCTAAACCAACCCAGGCTCATTATTGACTACACTTTTTTTTTCTGTACTGCAAACCTTTTGGGATGTAAAACATGTTTTAAGGATCACAATATCCATCAAGGTAAACCTCCAAGCCAACACCACATAGGATTGTTTTCAGAGCTGCCTTTGAATGTGTAACTGCACGGCTGCTTGTCATGACCAGAACACTCCAGAAAAATAGATTGAATGTCTATACTTCGATCCTGGATATATAAAGTTTAAATGAAGAGCAGTCTTGCATTTTTTAAAATCCTTAATCTTCTGAGGTTTGCGTTTGAACTTATCAGCTCTAAAGCAGGATCAATCTGGCTCAGGATTTATGCCTCATATCCAGCGAGATGCTCAGTATCAGAATATAAAGAACAACTTTCAAAGCAGCTCCTGGCTGGAGGAGTCAAACACCTTCCCTGCTAGCTAAACCTGCATGTGGTTTGATTAAGTGCATAGCATTCAGGATTGGAGCATTTTCAATATAGGGATCTGACCATAATGAGATTTTTGGAGGGGGTGGGTTGTCCAGCAACCCCCCACTATCACCCCGAGCCCCTCAGGGGTCATGAGAGAGTCAGGGGTAAGGAGGATGGATGGGTGTGGGGGTTGCTCGTGTCCAGCCGGAGCTCCTCTCCCAGCTCTTTCCTGCTATTGTTTGCTGGCCCTGAACTTCACAGATTTCTGCCCACCCCCCATAAAAAGGGACGGAGGAAGAGAAGGGGGTCTGATCACCATATACAAATCCTTTCATCAATTTATTTTTCCTTTATCCTCTCTCTCTCCCCCTTTAGACATCTCCGTGAGAAAGGCAAGCTTGGAGGGAAGCTTGGATTTGCGAGCAGAATGGAAATGAAATATTTCTGAAATAATCCTCTGCAAGGTTTGAGGCTTTGGTTGAGAAAAAGATGAAGTCTTAAGGTTTAGGATTAATATATTTAGCATTCAGTGCACTTTTCTGCAGACATACAGTAAGAGCAAATGTGTAACTTGAATGTAATGAAATCAGAACATGTTAAAAGTGTGCAAAATGTGCATTGCAATAAGTAACAGTGATCACCTTTTTAATGTTCTCCATTCATGTTAGCCTGAATAATCTCTGCTCAGAGGAGGGATCACCTTAAACACTGATTGTGCAGCTAACAGAAGGTTAAGGCTGGACAGGCATAACACCCATCGCCCCGGGGCTTCCTCCTTTGTCCCGTAATGGGAGTAAAACTCTCCTCACTCAGAGGGGGCTGTGTCACACAAACATGCTGTTGCAGCAGCTCTTAAGGGGGGCTGCAGAGGTCTTTTGTTTAAGCTAACTGATGGTCAGTTTGTGGGTGTCATGTACCAAGTTCAATGTCACAACACTGAAGGTGGCTGATGAAAACAATGACTCAAGGTGCTGCTCAAAAATCCAACAGGAGAAGTTAGACAGGTTGTTTCTTCATTCATCATCTGAATAAAACCCTGTTTAATCAAACTGGCCCCTCCAACATTCAGGACTGGACCTTATTTATGCCAGTGGTGATGCAATACCTGACAATAATACCTGCATAGTGATTCGTGCTTTGGTGTTTTGTTTGGGGAAATATGAAGCCTAATTTTCTGATAACATTTAGGTTGAATTTATTGCAGGTTCTTGCCCCTGACCTATTGACAACATGCTGACCCATGCACAAACTGATATTGGCCCCTAGGGCCTTGGGCCCCAGGACACCCCATCTGCATGTGGAGGTGGGTTTCTAATAGTCAGTGAGGATTAAAAAAGGTCCCATCAGCCAGTCAGGTGGATCAATAAGCAATAATCTCCAATGTGGTGGGGAGGAGGCCTCTTTGTTTGTCCTGCAGCTTTAATCAGAGAGGTGTCAGCACATAGAGAGGCTGCAGAGACTCATATTAAAGAAATTAAAAACAAAAACCCTGACACATAGAGCTTAAAAATCATTCTAACTGTGGAGAACTGAGCAGCCAGGTGGAGCTGTGACAGGTAAGGCAATCACCACTCTTGTGCACCAGAACTGATCCTGCAGGATTAGTGAATGCACCCTGGATGAATTAGACAGTAACCCAATGGGACCCAACGCAACCAATGGGTCTATGAGTTAAAATAGCTAATGCAGAAATTCCCAGAATGAACAGAAATAATGAGAACGATGGTCAAAACCTGTTTTAATGACTGCATCCAAACAGAGCTCACAGGTACCCTGAATCAGTAACTAAAGGTACCTTCCCTAGAGGCACTCAAACATATATTAACAATATCTTATAATGGACACTAAGGGTGCTTTGAAACAATCGCCAAAAAAAGTAAAACTGATGTAAGACGTCCCTAAAACAGCTGTGGAAGGTACCTTGAAACAAAGGATAAAGGTATCCTTATAACGGAGATAATGGTTACCTTGACAGGGAGGCAAAAGTACCTTGAAACAAACCCTAATGTAACCAAAAACACACGTTAAAGGTATCTTGAAAAAGACAATAAAGGTGAAGTAAAACAGAAACAAAAGAGACCATGAAACCAATGGTAAGGTACCGTAAAACAGATCTGAAAGGTACCTTGAGACTGATGCAAAAGTTACCCTGAAACTCATGGAAACTGATACCAGGAGTACATAAAAACAGAGGTTAAGAGTACCTTGGAACAGATGTTTAAGAGTGACTTGATTAGATAACAATAGGGTGCCTTGAAACAGACACTAAGGTATATTTAAACGTACCTTGTTCTGGATGCTAAAGGCTAATTGGAATCAAATGCTTAAAGTACATTGACACAATGCTAGAGGTACCTTGACATGGATGGTATATTTGAAACAGATACCAAGAGTCCTGTAAAACAGAGGCTAACAGTACCTACAAACAGATGTGTCAGAGTCACTTGATTAGATGCTAAAAAGAGGTACCTTGAAACAGGTTCTAACTGTTTATTTAGAGACAGGCTACAGAGGTAACTCAAAATTGGTTTGCAAAATGCATAAAATGAGAGCTGTCTAACATTTTAATGTATTAAGTGACGATGATTTTAGAGGTACTGTGAGGAAACAGAGCTTCAGAGGGTTCAGGAAACAGAGTACTAAGAGTTTCATAAATAACTGATGATCCATCAGTAGACATAAGTAACTCTCTTCATGTAATAAAGTTCAGAAAGCAGTGCCGGCTTCTTAACGCCTCATAGCGTCAGCTCATGATTGGATGAAGGCCTTCAGCCTCGTAATCGCACCTTTACATGCTCCAATCCTGTTAGCATTAGCCTAAAGTCTGCACAGATTGAGATGTTAGTCTCTTTTTCATCACACTGCAGGAAACCTGGACCACCTCAGGCCCCTCTCTGGTTTAAGCTGAGGGGTGTTTCTGCTGTGGGAGTGGGTGAGGAGCCGTGACAGAGGATGGGGGGCTGTGAGGACACGGTCATGGGCAGCTGCAGGGGGGATTAGCTAGTACACAGATATCTTTAATAAGGTCTCAATCTGAGCGCAGACTGGGGGCAGTGTTATGGAGATGAGGGTGTGAGGGTCAGGTCACTGAAGGCTGAGGATGTGGGGAGGTCTATTGTGTTTCTGTCCCCCCCTTCCCTTACTGCTGTGCTGACCAGAGGCCTCCCCCCTCCTGGAGGTCAGAGGTCAGTGACTCTCACCCCTCTCTGAGGTTGGAGCTGAAGAAGGAGCCGCCTACACCGTCTGCACTAACCCCCCGCCATGCAAAGTGCTGGATTTGCCTTTTATAGAATATCTTTTATCACCAAGTAAAACTTTTTGTTGTAGTCTGAAGGTCAATATTTGAGTCATCCTGAGTCTGGAGAGCTCAGATTACTCTGATTTAAGATTTTTATATCTAATTTCCTGAAATTTTCTCCCACTGGTAGGATCTGGGCTCATTAGAATAAAATAACACAGGGGATAAAGAGGAATAGATGAGAAAGACAAACTGTTTTTGGGTCTAGATATGACAAAAATATATCAAAACGTACCCCCTGATGTATAAACTGACATATTTAACTTTAAACTATCTGTATGTCTGAAAAACTGGTTTCTCAAACCACAAATGAACTTTTCCTCTTTGTCGAACACTTTTTTTTATGAGTTTAGGTTTGAATCTTTTCATGCTAATACAAGATTTATAAAATCCTCACATATGTTTGGTGTTATTATTTTGTAGGAATTATTTCAAAGACACCCCCAGCTCTCCATCCCCCACATCATCATCCATTCAGTATCCTCCTGCTTTCTCTGTTTGGTGGGAAAAAAGTGACACAATGGCTGCAGAACTTGCATAAATTTAAGAGGATGTTCTTCAACACTTTTTCCAACATACAGCTTAAAATCATTTTTTGCATTCACCAGAAAATCCAAGGTTCTTTATCTTTAATATCAGAGTTTGTTATGAACATAAACTGGCTGTGATCCTCATAGTGTTTCTAAATTAACATCCATGAAGGCCTCAAGATCTGGCTGAAAGTGTTGATCTCTACCAAAGGTTTATTACATCAGCTGTTTTTTGTGCAACTTGGTGCTTGTTTCATTTTTATATCTGGATCTTTTAAGTCAGTTTGAGTTTGCATTTTGTGCAGGGTTTAGGAGGAAATCAATTCACATGCATGCAGATATCGACAAGAGCTCCTAGAAATCACTCGATTCTTGTTGGTTAAACCTGGATTAGTAAAATGAGAAGCAGAGACGCCAGAACAAAATATATGACTGTACATGTTTTAACAAGTCAATCTGTGTATAAAGTGCTTTAAATACATCGTTCTTGGTGATCTTGTCGTTAAAAGTAATCTACTTTCACTCAATTAAGTTTGGAAATTGTTCATATTTGAGCAGGAACCTTACTCAACATACTGAAAGAGCCCTTTTTCAAATCTTATATCCTCAGTGAGGAGGCAGTGGGATCAAATTCAAGGGTTTACTCTGTGAAGCAAAACGTTTCAAGAAAATAGATTAAGACAGACTTCTATGTTTGCATTTATAAACATCAACGATGGAGCATCATGATAATGTTGCTCCATGTACTGCTCCTCAGGCTTTCTCCTACAAAGGCCTCAAGATTTTGCAGCAGTGTTATAACACTTTTTAACAATTTCTACCACAAATAAATCAGATTATTGGTTATTCTGGAACCTGCACCTTAAATGCAGGTATTTTCAGTCACTTTGAGTTTGCATGTCTTGCAAATTTTTGCAGGAAATCAATGTTAGTCACTACACATTCATGCAGATATTAACCAGAGCTTCTGTGATCATTTGACTCTTGGTGGTGAATCCTGTATTAGTAAGTAGGGACAAAGTGGAGCCAGTTTTTTCAAATCAAGACAATCAAGCTTTTTGAAATCAACATGTTAGTTCGAGTTAATTATGAGGGTTGCTTCTTTCAAAACTTGAATCCAGACAAGAAGGCATCATGATGATGGTCAAGGTTTACTCTGCTTTAGTCTGACTTGATTAGTGAAGGCCACATCATCTGGCTGAAAGTATTGTCACTATTTTGTCAGTTTTTAGATTCAGATGATCAGATCCACTTCTTTTGGACTAACATGTTCAAATTTAGATGTTTGCAGTCACTTGGAGTTTACATATTGTGCATATTGTACAGGAAATCATTGGAAATCAATTGACATGCATGAAGATATTGACAAAAGCTTCCAGTAATCATTTGATCCTTGATGGGTAAGTAAAAACATTTGAAGTTCTACAAATACAGTGATGAAGACATAGGCCAATAACCCTGGAGCACACACATCTTACTGACAGGGTCGATAGGGGAATGTTGGATCTACAAGATCAAGGCTTTAAGTTAAAAATATAGTATTTAATAAATAATCAGGCTGAGCTCAAAGACCAAATCTTAACTCTGAGTTTACTCACAGCTGAGGTCAAAGCTGCAGCAGGAGGTGCAGGTGCATCCTCTGCTCTCTGCAAACTTTCCCCATGTGCTCATCCTGACTTCTCAGAAAGCTGTATCAAAATAAAACCACTGCATTTAAAAGGTGTACTTACTCAAACAGAAGAGAGCTGCCAGGCAGGTAAGCAGGATTCTTGGTTTCATTTTGGTTTTCCTCACTCCAGCCTCCTTTACGTCAAAGCTTTTTACCCTTCAGACTTCTCAAAAATGTAAAAGTAATCCAAATGGAAAAACGTCTTCTTCTCTGTCCTCCCTATCTGTTTGTTCTTTGGTGATAAAGCTAAATGTTGAGTTTCTTTTATTAAATCATTTCTCTATCTGTCCCTCCTGGTCCAGCGTTGAACCACAGAAGGCTGCTGGTCACGTCCAAAGCCACTCGCAGAATAGTAGGAGGAGGACACCTCGGCCTGGACAGGGCTCATTACAGATTCAGTCTCATTGTTGTAAGAGAATGGACACTGATGAAGCAGCTTTCACCGGCCGCTGCAGGTTGGTCTCCTCTGGACCAATCACAGCCCTGGGGGTGATGGAGGGGTGGCAGCTCGGCCTGCGAGGCATGATTGATATTCATTTAAACAGAGAGCTGCTGGCCGGCCGCTCTGCCCCGCCCCCCTCAACCCTCAACCCTCAACCCTCAACCCCTGCCGGATTGACCAGCTGTGGCCTGAGCCGGACACTCTGCTCACAGCCTGAGATGGTGCACTGGTTAATTACATGCATGCTATTATCAGGTCAGGCTGGTGTTATAATCTACAGAAACTCACAGTGTTTCAGAGGTAAAGTTCAGTCTTGCTCTTTTGCTTTGGCTCTACTCCAAGACAAACAGACTCTAAGGTAAAACTGTCAGCTCAAACTCTGCTGGTGTATGAAGGTGTTCAAATCAATCAAGGGAAAGACGGATTATGTTTCATTCCGGACCAGCGCCATGCTCCTGAACTATGATTCAGCACCTTGGAACTCATCAGAAGTGTGTCCATGATCAGAGCAAGCTGCAGATATAGGTGCAAGGTTCAGAGGCGTGTTCATGCTCAGATTGCGTTTATAAACAGAGCTAATGCAGAGAGAGGAAAAGACTCATCCTGAGACTGGAGAACATGATGGTTCTGTCTCTAACTGGTCCAGAACCCAGCAGCTCAGCTTCATACCCCTGTCCTTGCTTCCCTCCACTGGCTCCCTGATTTGACTGATCTGATTTAAAGCTTGTATGAGTCAGCGACCCTGACTTACATTGCAAAAATTCTGACCCTTTATGAGCCTCCTCGCAGCCTTAGATCCTCAGACTCGTCTTCCTCTTCTTGTTCCAAAGTCAAGGCTCAATTCTAAAGGTGACTGGTTTTCCTCTCAGGGCCCCTCGGCTTTGTGACGACCTGCCTGAGGAGATAAAGTGTGCAGAATCAGTGACGTCTTTTAAATCACCTCTTAAAAGTAACTTTCAAGATAGTTTGGGCCATGGGAGATGCATTAAATGGATCATTCATGGTGTGGGAAGAGTGATTAATGATGATAACACATCAAATAAAATGTATGATCATTAAGTTAATTTCATTGCATTCACATGATTCACAAATCAAGACACTGTGAGGAATTGCTTTACTTTGTTAACAGGGACATAATTACTGGTTTAAGCTGTGCTTAATCGCGATCAAAAACAAAAACAAAAACGTGACAGTCCTAATATATAACCAAGATATTACACAGATATACATGTACAACAAAGGTTAGAGACTTTAAGAGCGATAAAGTGTGAGCTTTAGAGAAAATGATCTATAAACTTGGACTTAGAGAAAAGATTTTGATTGGTAATAAAATAAATGATGTATAACTGTGTCACTGGTTCCTGGACTTACTGAAACATAGACTTTAAGATACTGAATCTTAATTTACTTTGTTGGCTTTTAATTCATGTTTATTTATACCACCCAAATCACAACCAATGTGTTATCGGAAGACTCTTTCCAAACAGAGCAGGTCTAGACCGTAATCTATGTTCTATCATTAACAAAGACCCAACATCAAGACAGGATAAGATCCAGTCCCATCTTACAGACAGGACTCAGTCTGATCCCATCTTAATCCACCATGAGCAGAGCACTTTGCAGCATTTAGCAAGTTACAGCGGCAAGGACAAACTTCCCTTAACAGGCAGAAACCTCCAGCAGGACCAGACTTCTGCTGAGACCAACATGCAAGGGGTGGAGGGGGCTGGAATCGAATCCAGGCAAAGCCGCTACATGGGCGCGCTTCTTAACCATTTGGACAGAGGAAACTGTTTGGATGTGATTATTTCTTTTCGCCAGAAGAGTCAGAGGTTTAGGAAAGTAGTTAAAATCCAGGTCTAGTGTTCTTGGATGTGGCGCCTCCTGAGCTGAATGACTCATCGATGATGGGCACGCATGTCTTCAGGTCTTCTTTGAGGCGCAACTAATAGGTGTACTGTGAATCCACTTCATCTTTCAGGTGTTGGACTTTTACTTCGCTCTGCTTCAGTCTGTTCTCCAGCTCTCTGACGGTGTCCTGCAGGATGCTGTTTGTTCGGACATACTCTTGAAGGATGGGTGACATCTGCATCGGCTCCTCCTGTTTCTCTCTCCCTCTGTCCACCAGTATTTTGCATTCTGCCTTCACCTTGAGTAACTGAGTCTTTATCTGGCTGTAGTCTTTGGTCTTCTGCTCCAGAGCACAGTAATCTGCATCACTTACTATCAGTGCAGTATGCTCTGTCTGCAGATGTGTGTGGACAGGTGTTACACTGTGTCCTCGCCGCGAGCGATCCATCGTGACGCAGTATGCCACTATCACCCCAACGACCCGTTCCCATTTTCATTTGTGTCACTCGCGTAGACGTAGATGAGGAGAGGTGGATTCCCCCTGTAGCCGCAGCTTCGACATTCAGCACATAATGTCAGGCAGACACACAATCTAAATGATGACATGCAAACATGGATCGCTGGGTTAAGCGTTAATCGCTTGGAAAAAAACACCCAAGCAGAACTGTCTCAAAATATACCTGTGACTTGAGTTTGAAAACAGTGAAATGAGCTGGCTGGTTTAAAAAATACGTACAGAGTAACTATGTTTACAAGCTGATGTCAGAAATGTCAGCTTTAAGTCGTCACTCATACGGTGTGTCTCGTACAGCTGCTCTGAAAAGAAAACATGAGGCAGATTCAGCATCAAATGCAATGGTACACGCTACTGAAGTCACACAGTCGCAGTGTGAAGAAGAATTAAAGGGACTTTTTAAAACTGACACCATTAAAGTACAAAATGAAATTACTAAATATAGTCATCTGGTTAATTTCAACAGAGATGGTTCCTTATTGTATGAGTCCACAGCTCTGATGGTGCAGCTAAGTTGCTCAGAGAGGAATTCAACTCAGAACTGATAGGGGTCCATTGAAGTGAGGGATGCTGTGAGATCTCTGCAACAGGTAAAAAAGCTTCAGCAGAATTTGAGGTACATTTTTTAACAAGCTGCACGAGATGCCAAAACAGCTGGTTGAGCCCTGACGGAAGTTTACTCAGCTACATTCAGCGATGCGGCTATCAATTCACAGTGCTGTGTCTTAGGTGCATAGATCATTTAAAGCTCTTTGAGATGCACTGGAGCATGTGGCTGCCTCCAGC
This sequence comes from Notolabrus celidotus, assembly GCF_009762535.1. NCBI lineage: Eukaryota > Metazoa > Chordata > Actinopteri > Labriformes > Labridae > Notolabrus > Notolabrus celidotus. The sequence continues at coordinate 8,417,832 of NC_048287.1, read as the reverse complement.
TCTCATCTCACTCAGCTGACATGCACTTGCTCCAGAGAGAAGACCGGAACTTTCCCACTGTAAGACCAATGGTTCAAGGAACCAAAGAGGCCCTGATAAATCATAGTCCACCTGAGACCTGCAGAAAAGGAAGTCTTGGCCCTCCTGCAAAGCAGTTTGACTTCAATAGAGCAGTTTTTAAGTGGGATGGATGAAGCGGAGGAGACGGAGGATGGGGAAAGAAGAGCATGTTGTAGAGAGTAGAGGGGGCCACAAAATGAAAGACCAAGGACTGCAATGAATAAAGCTCAGACCAGTAGGAGAAGAGAAACAGACAGAGACAACAAACTTATGCAGCACTGTCCATGTTCAGAAAATAATCGTGTGAAGACTAATCTGGATTCAGATAAGAAAGGATGAAGACGATGTTCCATGAGAAACATAGAACTCTTCAGTCTGATGGCCTATACAGCTTAGACTCAAGTTATTTGATCAAGTTATTTTCTGGTGGAAAAGACAAGGGGGAGAGAAAAAGCAGTTCATGGGTCAGAGGAATAACAGAGCCTGGAAGAGAGAGAAGAAGCAGCCACAAACAGACCAAGGACATTAAGGCAATATAGAGAGAACCGCTGGGAAGAGAAGCACAACAGAAAATAAAGTATGACTACAAGTCAGTAAAGATCATGTCATGTTCACATAAAGTCACCGTACAAAATAGGATTCAAACTTTTCTTTTTGACGAAGTACTTCTAAAACTGAAGAGATGAGGCAGAGCAGCCAGAGTGAAAACAGAATAGAGAATGGAAAATAGAGAGACAGAAGACACTTTAAGCTCAGAGATGAGCAAACAGACTGCAAACCGTAACCTCAGGTAAGAACATATCAAGGTAGAGACACATATAGATAAGCATGTAAGTGCATCCTCTTTCCCCAAAGTTTAAAAATCCCCCTGATGAAACATGTAGGAATTTCAGGCACTGATTATATCAACATCTCGTAGATTATATTAATGGCTCTGGAATCTGAATCTGTCCCCTTCACCGATCATCCCAGATGGAAAGAGTAGACGGACAAATAGAAGCTACACTGCCTCGCTCTCATGGTTTATTTATCAGGCAGGTTACTCTTCAACAGATGGTGGAGAGTTTCTGTGTTGATATTAATTTCTCGGGACAATTAGAGAGTGATATCAACATTTCTGAATAATGATGGAACCGTCAGAAACCGTTGATAACATATTTTGATGTTGATAGATATTTTATCAACCTTTAAATGACTGTTATGTTACATCCCATAAAAAAAATCCTCCAGTCTGTTTTCTGTTTTGTTTTGACCATCATATCTACATCCATTTGAGACGTTTGTAGTCAAGTCATTCAACATACAAACATTGTGCAAATGGAGCGAGTTATATGCACAAATGATGCCATTTTGCGACAAATTCAATGCGCTACTCGCATTACTGGCTTATATGCAAGAGTTGAAAGTCTGAATCTTGAAAGTTTGAAGTCTTCAATGAATCATTCGCGCCCCCATGGCCAACCAGCATTGAGATCCTCCAGTGATATATGACGTGAAGAATGGACAAGCATAGTTCATGATAGTGTTTGTGTGGCTACCCAAGCTGTTTTTTTCCAAAAGAAAAAATAGCCCGCTCAGAGGAAAGTGAGTGAGGAGGTCAAATATCTGGTGAACTGTGAAAACCTTTGTAACTTGAATCCAACTATTGGTTGTACTAGCAAGCTAGCACTGCCCCAGTAAGCTTCACTGGCTCCTATCTTTGTGTACTTGTGTAAAATGTATAGAAAGAGGAGTAGGATAAAAACAAATAAACATGTCCTTAAAACCAGTCCATAAAAGCTCTAAAATGTTTTAAAATGGTTTAAAAGCGTCCGGTAAAACAATGTAGAGCTGGCCGTCCTTAGGTTTGCCTTGTCTGGTCTTGTATCACTTCCTTCTCACCGTGGACAGCCTGCCTGGCCAACAGCAAGGGTAAGCACAACACAATGGCAGTGGGGGTGCAGATAAACAAAATTATGTTTCACTTTCTTCGGTTGCAATAGTGTTACTGAATATCTCGGTACTTACAGCACAGGCTGAGCTCCTCACTCTGCCGCTGCGTTTATGTAGTGTCATTTGACGTGACTTTCTCCTGCCACGCCACTGTACCCACACCACCGTTCTTGTGCTGTTCGTTTTGTCTGCTTGGACTGCTACTGCCGTTGTTCTGGCTCCGCCTCCACTCGCCGAATCTGCTGCACCATCCAGTCTCTCCACTTTTGACCTCCCGTGGGTCTGGAGTCCCGTTTCTTTGCCACCCCAATCGCCTCTTCGATTGGACCTGGCAAATGTCAATGGCTAGAAGGAGCGCTTCACAGGTGTAGTTCATTGGTCTTATTATTGGGGGCCAGAAGTAAAAGCAACTAAAAGTACAACACATTTCAACTTAAAATGATGCAGTAAAAGAATAAATAAAATCACATCTTAAAACACGATCAACTAAAAACAGATAAAAACGTATTAAAACCATGCATGTTAAAATCAAATCCACTTGAAATTTGTTATTTTCCTCTGCCGTGCGACACTTGCGTACACGCAAATGGAACAAGTGGAACACTGGTGTTCAATCATGTGCCAAGAAAGCAAGCAAAACATTTTATTCACGTCTGGTATGAACACAACATAACACTGGATCACTAGACAGAGGGGGAACTCTGATTGCCCCTGCGAACTTCCCATCCTGCGTCTACGTGTTGTATTATGTTAAGTTCTTTGAGTGTTTCTATTAAAACCAAACTTTCTGCCATTATCCAGTTTGACTCTGAAGCCACCATCCTCTGAGTCCAGAAGAACCATACGTTATGACATTTAGGCAAGGCAAGGCAAGGCAGCTTTATTTGTATAGCGCATTTCATACACGAGGGCAACTCAATGTGCTTTACATTAAAACATTAAAAGCATTGGAGACATTCAGACAGGCATAGAAGAACACAATTAAAATGACAAATATAATTAAACAGAAAAGAAAAGGAAAATTAGAAATATATTAAAAATTACATTAAAGATTTAATTTAAAGTGAGTTAAAATAAGCTAAGATAGGAAGGCAGTGGCAAATAAAAAAGTCTTAATCTTTGATTTAAAAGAGGTGAGAGTTGGAGCAGACCTGCAGCTTTCAGGGAGTTTGTTCCAGATATGTTGTGCATAATGACTAAAAGCTGCTTCACCATGTACATCAAGATGTTGGGCATGTGCAAATGCAACACAGCTGAGAAACAATCAGAAGCCGTTCACGAGACAATTATTACTTCTTTTTTTAAAGTTATATTTTTGGGCATTTTGGCCTTTAATGCATAGGACAGCTGAAGAGAGACAGGAAATGTAGGGAGTAGAGAGTGGGGAAGGACATGCGAGTAGTTGAGGCTGGAATCGAAACTGCGGCCTCTGCAACAAGGGCTATAGCCTCTGTACATGGTGCAAGTGCTTAGACCGCTAGGCCAACGGCGCCCTAGACCATCATTACTTTGATCTGTTTGATGGAAAGGTTCAAACAACCCCTCTGCTTCTTGATGAAACTGTTTTCAGTTTGGGCCTGTTTATTTGGATTTTTATGGACCATTTTTATTCCCTTTGTGCTTTTAAACAGTTTATGAATGATATAGTATGCTCAAGGTGAACACAGTTATTGAAGATTCTGGATGTGATGTGAGTAATAAAAACAATCTCAGAATAACTGCATGCCATATACTGACACTGACTGGACATTAAAGGTGCGCTCCTGCATATTGTACTGCAACTGTAACAGTGTTATCCTTTCAAATAATAAACCCTGAATTTGACAGAATGAGCACTCTGAAGCTGTCTCCTCCCTCTACGTCCACGCTTATACGGTTATTTCTAAAACCTTTTTTTTCTCCTCTATGGTTTCAAATAAGTAATCCTGTCCACACCCGAGGTGTTTTTGAATATTTCTCTGTTCACACGACATTGCAGAAACAATTGAAAATGCCTGCCGGGCCTGTAGTTGGTGAGGATGGCTATTCAGTTTGTCACGTCAAACATCAAACTGTTCACAATCAATGACACGTGTCCCAGCTTTGGATACTCACTCACCATTGGTCAGTGTTTCTTCCTCTATGCAGTCATTTGAAGGTAACGCCACAGTCTCTAACCCCCTCTGTCGGCAAATTTCACCTGTCACAGTTGGTCCACCTTCTCAAACCAACAATTTTTCTGCTGGACCTGATGATGACAGATATTTTTCATAACATTGAAACACTATAAAATCAGCAGCATGCCTTAGAAACTGCATACATGTTAGAGTTCAGCACATACCCCTTATTTAAAAACCTCTGCAGCTCCAGCCACTTCACTTACTTATCTAAGGGACCCACACACTTTTAAGTGGAGAAGTGGTCTTGGAGTTGTTTTTGCAACTCAATATTCGTAGTTTGCTCAGCCAAAACAAAATTGATCAACTACTCAACTACTCAACCAGATGTTTTTCTGTTATCTGAGACCTCGCTCAAATAAACAAAATGTTTCTTCGGATGATTTGAATGTCTCCAGAGTTGATAGAAATAGTAAAGGAGGAGGTGTTGCAGTCTATGTTAAGTCATCTATTTTGCACTTGTCTCAGTCTCTATTCCTCATTGTTTTGAATGTATTATTAATCTGGGGCATAATCCAACAATTCTTGTGATGGGTGTCTACAGTCCTCCTCCTGCGCACTTGAAAAGCTGGCTGAATTAATTCAACCTTTCATTAATTGATCAAACTCAGTGATCTAACTTTAGACTGGCTTACCTCAGTGTCCTATAATCACAAAGAACTTTGTTTTCATCTTAATTTACTCTGCTCATTTCTCATCCCTATCACCCTAACCTAACGTTCAAAATTTGACAATTACAATTACAAAATAAGTTGTTTTGAAATCCTTTTTTTGTTGCTGTTGTGAAGTTTTGTTTTGCGGCCTGAATTTTTCTATAAATTTGATAAAAACTGAAGATAAACAAGGCCATTTACCAACATCGGATTAGTGCTTTAAATCTCTGAAACCTCTGTAAATATGAAGCTCATTATTATCCTGTGAAGTCATTTCAGAGACTGCTGCTGGACTGTCCTCACATTTCACATGTGTGTAGATGTGTGTTTGTGTTCGTGTAGCTCAGCAACATCAGTGGTGACTTACAGCTCTGTGTCTGAGAAGACGAAACTGAAGGTTGTTTGTCTCCCCTTAGAGGCTGAACATGTCCACTGCAGGAAGACCAAATATGCACAAAGATGAACTCCTCCGGAACAACTCTGGTATGAGATGCGATTTTCAGCACCAGGAGCAAAGAGAAAACTGCTTATTGTTTATTTTACAGAAACCAGTGACACAACATGATGTATACACAACTCCTCCTGCTGACAGTGGTGTGTTATTCATCCCTCCTCTTTTTTAACTTTTAAATTCAGGAAAACAAACGGAATTAAAAAAGGAAACATGATTAATGAACCAAACTGATCCCTCTGTACGTCCATGATTCAGTAAAGTTAGAAATGTGACTGAAAACGTGTTCATGACACACAAGAAAATACAATTTCATTGTCATTGCAATACGAGAATGTACACTTAAACATGTCACAATAAATCACAGTTATAGTTGCATAGTTATAAGCTGCAGAGCTACTTGTGTCTCTGGTGCTGTTTGCATACACCTAAATTAGTGTTTTGTATTCATTGAAGTTATTTGTATCCATATGGGACGAGATTGGCCCCTTTCTTTGCACTTTGAACCTCAATGCAAAATGTTAAATTCACAAACAGTGCTATCAGCCACAAACAGAGTGAAATTTTACCATCTGCTGAGAGCTGGTAATCACACTGCAGTGTTTATGAGAGGTGTCATAATGAAACATTCCCACCTCCTGATGATGTTTGGACACACCTTCTCATTCAATGGTTTTTATTTATTTTAATTATTTTCAACATTGTAGATTAATACTCACGACATCAAAACTATGAAATAATCTGGTTTTGCCATAATCTGAATTACAACAGTTGTCAAGGGCTATCCATTGTGTGCTAACCCTACCTCTGAACAACACAACTGATGGTCTCAAACACATTAAGAAGGCAAGTCATTCTACAAATTAACTCTTGACAAGGCTCATGTTAATTAGAAACCATTCTAAGATATAAAATATATTGGCCATATAATTTATCTAATTTTGAAAGATTCAGACCTGAGCACTCACCTCGGTTTAGGTGTACGCTCTACTTGTTTTTTTTTTAGCACTTTACTTTGTTGCCAGAAAGCCAATTAGTTTTTGCACTATTTTCTATTATATGAAAAAACTGTGAGACCCAAACACTTACTTTGAAGACCAACTTGCATTCAGCTTCATTTTTGATAACAGAAAATCATGCTGATGTGACAGAAACAGTCACATGATCAGCTGATGTGTGTGTGTGTTTGTGTGTGTGTGTGTGTGTGTGTGTGTGTGTGTAAGTGCAGAGGGTAAACTGTTCTTCAGCAGCTGTTTGTGTGTGTAGTGTTTGTGTAGAGAGGAGGAGACTCTCCCTGCTACACAGAACACAGACACACTGAGGAACCAGAAGACAATCTAAACCCAGGATACAGAGGTTCAGTGAAGGAGGTGCTGAAGGTGTGGAGGTGGATCAGTGAGTCAGAGGAGACTCTGTAGAAGGAGAGTGTGCCAGCAGGACAGTCCACATACACTGCTACTCTGTCAGAGACAGAGGACAAGGAGGGACGGAGGACTGTTTCTCTGTTGTTGTTGTGACGGACAGAGTAACCTTCATCAGTGCAGCTCAAACTCCAGGACTGATCATTTAATCCAAACCCACAGTCATCACTGACTCCTTTCCTTCTGATTCCTCTGTAACTCACTGATATATGAACCCATCCTCTCCACTCAACCTCCAAGTAACAGCGACCAGTCAGACCATCTCTACACAGCAGCTGAGACCAGCGGTCAAATCTGTCTGGATGATCAGGATATGACTGAACCTCTCCCACACGTGTCACCTTCCTGTTGTCTTCAGACAGTCTGAGCTCTCTGTGTGCTGTGTTTGAGTCCAGAGTGAGTTCACAGACATCTGATGGAGAGACAAAGACACAACACAGCAGCAGTTTATCATCAGACACACCTGAAGGCTTTATTCTTTGTTAGCTGACAGTCTGCTGTTTGGTCATCATGAGTCAAACTGATTCCACACTTACACTTCTTCAGTCCAGGTTTTAACCACTGCTCTCCACCATGGTCAACCCTGGAGGAAGAAACACAGTCAGATTTATGTTCAGTCCAACATGAGTCCTACCTGCCGTTCAACATGAAGCAGTGTTCCTCAGTTTGTCCCTGTGACAGAGAAATATGATTGAAGATGAAATGAAACCTCTCGTATGAACTCGTGACTGTGTGAGGCTCTTCTTGGATCATTCAGAGTCAGCCAGAAGAGAGGGAGTAGAAGCATCACACCTGACACAGCAGGTGGATTCACTGAAGTTTGTGATTTACAGAAAGAGGACCAAAGTCAGAGCATCTCCTCAAACAGCCCCTCAGCTTGTATGGAGCTCTGCACAGGCTCTGTAACAAGTTTTAGTTTGAGCTGTTTAAATGGCTGAAGGACTTTGGATCCATAAAGTCCAGATTCTGCTTCTCATGTCCTCTTTGAAATCAGATGATTCCTGCTGAACCTTTGTTCTGTCACTTTAAAGTAGTCGGCTCTTTTTATGTGTCAGGAGTAAAAATGAATCATCTTAAACATCCTGTCTTATGGTTTCAGAGTGATGAAGACAGCTGGAGAACAATTGGAGCATCAACATTAAAATAATTTCCACATGTCCTCCATTATGTCTCAGAGTCCCTGCTGAAACAAACAGCAGATAGCAGCATGCATATGAAGCTGATTATGACTGACAGACTCTGTACAGGCCCCTGTTGACAGAAGAGAGTGTGTGTGTGTGGGTGTACGTGTGTGTGTGTGTGTGTGTGTGTGTGTGTGTGTGTGTTTCTGAGGGACTTGCTGAGTGTACTTTGTCTTAAAAATATTTTTTGCTGAACGTCTGATGTTAAACACCACTTTGAGACCGAGCAGCAGAAATCTTCAGAGGATGAGGCAGACAAGACTGACTCTATCAAACATGCTGTGTGGAGGTTTGAGAACCAAGCTAACACCCTCACCCTACCAGAGACAGACTTTGCATTGCTCATTGTATGACAGTGAATGTATAAAGAAGGCGTTTCTCTGCCGCTCTGAGGGTTTGTTTGATGGCTCACGACATAAAGAGACAATGAGATCAAGAATAGAAGACAATCTCATGTCAGCCATTAATAAAACCATAGATCTACCTACTGTCAGAAATCAGATGTGTATTAATGTCACTTTCAGAAGACAGGACAGCTGTAGTTTACCTGATCAATCAGCTGACGATGAAAGATGATGATTTAGCTGACATTTAGTGAGTTAGTGCATCCCTTTAAGAGTGTCTTAGATCTCTGTTTGGAAGTAAAAAGTGTTAAACTGCTGATAGTGAAAGAAAATATCAGAGAATAACAACAGATTCCTTTCTAGTTTAGTTTCTATTGAATAGGCTGTTTTCTATTTGATAGTCTTCTAGCGGTCTGTTTGTTTCCTGATTCAGGTCCAATCACTCCGCTTTCACTCCACTCCGCTCCTGTTTTCTTTACATTCAGTGTTTGAGCTCTTGATGTCAGATTATACCTCAGTGTATCCAGTCGGCAGAGTGGGTCCTCCAGTCCAGCAGATATTAGCTTCAATCCTTGGTCTCCTGGATGGTTGTAGTTCAGGTCCAGCTTACTCAGGCAGGAGGGGTAGCTCAGAGCTGAGGCCAGAGAAGCACAGCCTGTCTCTGTGATCAGACAACCTGACAGACTGGGGGAAAAAAATCATACAATAAGCAAAAGTGTACCAGTTTTGACAATTTTAATACAAATAACCATAAACATTATGAGTAAGAAACCTGACCTGAGGGTTTCCAGTTTACAGTGTGGACTCTTTAGTCCAGCAGACAGAAGCTCAACTCCTGAATCCTGCAGGTCATTGTTACTCAGGTCCAGCTCTCTCAGACTGGAGTACTGGGAGCTGAGGACTGAGGACAGAGCTTCACAGCTTCTCTGTGACAGGTAACATCCACTCAGCCTGAAGAAGATCATGAGAACAAACAAATGGTTTCAGTTGTAATGAACAGAATTAATTACGTTTAAAATGTCTCACTCATTAACTCACACAGCTTTGTTGGAGGCTTTAATCACTGGCAGCAGCCTCAGAAGAGCCTCCTCTGAAGCAGAGTATTTCTTCAGGTCAAACACGTCCAGATCTTTCTCTGATGACATTAAGATGAAGACCAGAGCTGACCACTGACCAGGAGACAGTTCATCTGAGAAGAGACGTCCTGATCTCAGGGACCGTTGGATCTGCTCCTCTAGAGAACCATCATTCAGTTCATTCAGACAGTGGAACAGGTTGATGCTTCTCTCTGCAGACAGATCCTCACTGATCTTCTCCTTGATGTACTGGACTGTTTCCTGATTGGTCTGTGAACTACTTCCTGTCTGTGTCAGCAGACCTCCCAGGAGAGTCTGATTGGTCTGCAGTGAAAGACCCAGGAGGAAGCGCAGGAACAAGTCCAGGTGTCCGTTTGGACTCTGTAAGGCCTGGTCCACAGCACTCTGGTAGAAACTTGTTTGTTCTGGTTTGTCTCTCAATATATTAGACCAGCAGGATGTTGTTTGTTCTTGTTCCATCAGGTTGAGTCCAGAGTTGGTGAAGGTCAGATGGACATGAAGAGCAGCCAGAAACTCCTGAACGCTCAGATGGATGAAGCAGAACACCTTGTCCTGGTACAGTCCTCTCTCCTCTCTAAAGATCTGTGTGAACACTCCTGAGCACACTGAGGCTGCTCTGATATCGATGCCACACTCTGTCAGGTCGGACTCATAGAAGATCAGGTTTCCCTTCTGCAGCTGCTCAAAAGCCAGTTTTCCAAGAGACTCCATCATCTTCCTGCTCTCTGGACTCCAGAGTGGATCTGTCTCAGCTCCTCCATCATACTTGATGTTCTTCAGTTTGGACTGAACCACCAGGAAGTGGATGTACATCTGAGTCAGGGTCCTGGGCAGCTGTACTTCCTCTCTGGTTTTCAGCACATCCTCCAGAACTGTAGCAGTGATCCAGCAGAAGACTGGGATGTGGCACATGATGTGGAGGCTTCGGGATGTCTTGATGTGGGAGATGATTCTGATGGCCTGCTCCTGGTCTCTGAATCTCTTCCTGAAGTACTCTTCCTTCTGAGGGTCAGTGAACCCTCTGACCTCTGTCACCATGTCAACACACTCAGAAGGGATCTGATTGGCTGCTGCAGGTCTTGTGGTTATCCAGAGGCGAGCAGAGGGGAGCAGGCTCCCCCTGATGAGGTTTGTTAGCAGCACATCCACTGAGGTGGACTCTGTAACATCAGTCAGGATCTTATTGTTGTGGAAGTCCAGAGGAAGTCGACACTCATCCAGACCATCAAAGATGAACACAACCTGGAACTCTTTAAACCTGCAGAGTCCTGCTTCTTTGGTTTGAGTAAAGAAGTGATGAACAAGTTCCACCAAGCTGAACTTTCTCTCTCTCAGCACATTCAGCTCTCTGAAAGTGAAGGGGAATGTGAACTGGATGTCCTGGTTGGCTTTGTCTTCAGCCCAGTCCAGAGTGAACTTCTGTGTTAAGACTGTTTTCCCGATGCCAGCCACTCCCTTTGTCAGCACTGTTCTGATTGGTTGATCTCTTCCAGGTGAGCCTTTAAAGATTTCTTCTTGTCTGATGGTTGTTTCTGCTCTGTGTGTTGTCCTGGATGCTGCTTCAATCTGTCTGACCTCATGTTCATCATTGACCTCTCCAGTCCCTCCCTCTGTGATGTAGAGCTCTGTGTAGATCTGGTTCAGAAGGGTCGGGTTTCCTGCTTTAGCGATCCCCTCAAACACACACTGGAACTTCTCCTTCAGGTCAGACTTCAGTTTATGTCTGCACTCTGCAGCAGGAACAGTTCCTGAAAGAACAAAAGAGAAATGTGATGAATGATCTGAAGCTACAATCAGTCTGATGAATTTAGATGTTCAGACATCAGGATGGATTTGATTTTCCTCCTCTCTGAAATATCTTCAGCACATCCGCTGTGAACAGTTTGTCACAGCTCATAGATGTGATACAAATGTGTGCATCATATTAACAGCAGTTTGAAATGTAAACCTCTCCCATGTTGTCTCCATTTCCTCTCTCCATCATGTTAAATGTGTTCAAATCCTCTTACTGCTCTGCAGACAGTCAGCCAGCTCCTCCTGCTTCATTCTCCTCAGGAAGTGCAGAGTGATCTCCAGAAAGGCCTCTCTGCTCCTCCTCTGCTCTTCATCTTCATCCTCCCTCTGACTCTCAAAGCATTCTGGGTAATCTGGACTCAGAGCTCTCTGGATCTTCTTCAGCTCGGTCTTTACAAAACTGATGATGTTCTCCTGGAGCAGCTGGAACAGAACAAAATGAACATCAGATCATCTGTGACAGACAGATAGCCTGCTGGTCTGCACAGTGCAGCATGGAGACTGGATCACAATGCTGCTTCAGGATTTAGTCTGTGGATGGTCCTGTCTTCTACAAATCAAGTTTATGTGAAATATACTTCATGTTGGAGAAATCTCCTGGTGTGGTTTCATACAGAAAAAGTCTGCAGTGACTTTAGACGTGATGAGTTTATTAGAATGAAGCTGAAAGCAGCAGCTGTCATTAACATGAAGCAAAGTGTTTCTGTTGTTTAAACCTCAAACTGGACTCAGTTCAAGTCCGAGTCTGTGTGAGACCAGCATCCAGCATGACCTCTGACCTCTGACTCTGTGTAGCTCAGAAATGTAAGGCTTCATTCAATCAGTCAAACACTGAGTGTGAAGGGAACTCAGATAGAGATGATGTTTGCAGTGTGATCAGGAAACAGAAACATCCAAACAGAATGAGCGTGTGCTCTGATTCTCAGGAGGAGCTGTGTTTGTACATTTACACACCATCAATATGGAGTCCAGCTGTGTGTGATGCTGCTGGGCAGACTGGCCAATGGGAGCCTCTGATCTCTGAACTCTGTGGAGCAAATATAATATCATGTAGTACACATAATATAATGACACACAGTGTTGATGTGATAGATTCTATCTAGTGGATCCTGGTAGAAACACTGCCGGATCCTCCTACAAACACAGCACACACATGAAGATACATTCTGAGTACAGTTATTTCTGCCTTTAAGGACACACAACTAGGTCCAGGTTCAGGATAGTCTGGTCTCTGATGTTTGGCACTGACAGAATCACAAACACTGATAAAGAAATATGAACACAATCTTCCAGGTTTGAGTGCTGCTGAAATTTACTACAAACTTTTCTAATATTTAATTCAGATAAAAATGGAGAGATAGATGATTACTTTGGATGATCAGACTGATCTCCATCCTTGAAAGCAATAGCTCGACCCATAGACCGGTCACACTTTAAGGACACACAGCTGGATTCAGGCCCAGGAGAGTCCGGTCTCTCGTCTTTGACTCTGAAAATGATAAGCGCCAAAATATCCACGTTAATTCCTTAACAGACGACTTGTCAGTCCAGGTGTAGGTCCAGGTCTAGCAAAATCTGGTCCACACTGATGCTCTGGGCTTTAGCACGCACACACGCACAGTGATGTGAGTGCTGAGTTCTGACATGAAGAAGAGTCATGGACAGGTAGAGATCCTCATCTCACCTCTGAGCTTCATGTTCCCCACACTTTTGCTTTTTCGAGGGAGGGGCTCCCTCCTCTCTGTCCTCACACTGATTCATCGCAGAGCCTCCACCTTCACACAAACACAACAACATGTTCATCATTACAACAAGCTTTACACCACAGAGCCACACACTGCTCTCTGACATTGTCATTCCTGATTCTACCACCAAATGGATCCACATTCATTATATTCCTTTTATAAAGCTTTCCTTCTTGTTGACCCGAGAGCTCATCTGGATCCATTAAGAGTTGAGTTCTGTTCAACAAGAAAAAAATGAGAAAAACTCTCAGTTTGATGTTTTAGTAGAGTGAAGAAAATACTTACCAGGTGAATTCAGATCCACTTCCTCCTCCACCTGTAGAAGAAACACAAAGAGAGACTACAGCTGATCCTCCTTCATCACTTCATCATCATCCCTCTGAGGACTCTGTCACGTTCTCACCACTGAACAGTCAAAGTCCAGAAAAACATTAACAGGACATGAAATCAGTCCTGACCTACAACCAGAAAGCAGAGTTCAGGTCCAATCACAGAGCAGGAACCTACAGAGACTTCCTGTCAGGACATGACTGAGAGAGCTCAGAGTGATACAGGATAATATCTGATTTCACTGCTACTCATACTGACGTATACAAACATTCATGTTACCCTTCTTTAGTTTGCTACAGACAGAACAAACCATGTGACATCTTGTCATAAGGAGGGGAAGTTAACTTTGAATCAACATAAATCAATTAAACAGACAGAAGAAAGACATGTGGTACAGTTATTAAATGAAGGAGACACATGTCATAACCTTTGAAAATAAAATAAATTAAGATCTAGACAGTTTTAACTTTACGTGGCATCATGAGCAAATGTTTAATAAGGTACATTAAATCTCTAAGTCTGTTAAAACTGATACTCCTTTAACCTGACAGAACAACATGGCGGTGCGACCAACACTTGCGGCGGTCTGCGGACACTCGTGAAAGTTTTTCAGTGCTACAGTTAGTTTCATCCCTGCCCTGCAAATAAACTAGGAGAAAATGTGTTTACTACTGCATCCTTCTAATAGACATTAGGAAGCGCTGTGGGAAAAAATGACCGAAAGAGCTGTGCCGAGGTTGCACAGAGGTGACCCCAGACTCACCTGGAGCCCCCAAGTTCCTCCAAGTGCAGATGTAAAGCAGGTGATGGGAGAACTTTACAACACCTTAAGTCAGCTAGAAACAGCCCACCCTGATGCTTTTCATATCATTGCTGGGGACCAAAACAAGTCTAAGCTTAAGTCTGATCTACCTAATTTCTATCTGCATATTACATGTACAACAAGAGGGAACAATACACTGGATCAATTATACACACATATCAAGAATACATACACTACAGCTCCTTTACCTCACATAGGCAGCTCTGATCCCCTTACTATCCTGCTATAATACAAACAATAGTCAAGGATATTAGAGTGTGGCCACAGAAGGTGATTCCATCTTTACAGGGCTGCTTTGGGTGTACAAAGTGGAACATCTTCAAGGAGGCTGTATAGACCTAGAGGACTATACAGAGACTGTTAGGATTTATAAAAAAATGCATGGAGGGTGTTATTGTTGTAAAAACTGTCAAGCTGCGTCACTCTGACAAGCCACGGCGCTCTCTGCTGAGGCTTCATGATGCTGCATTTAGATCCTGTGACACTGAAGCATACAATACAGCAAGGAACAACCTAAAAGGGGAATCAGAGAGGCAAAAAGGGCATATGGGAAAAAGGTGTCCAGCAACAACACCAAGGACACATGGCAGCTTTGGCAGGGATTATGGCATCAACATCTCCCTCAGCCAAGCCAGAGAGCCGATCTGTTTTAAAAGCGACACCATAATACCTCTGATCAGCTGCAATTTGCTTACAGAGTGAACCGGCCTACGGAGTATGCCATATCCACTCTGCTCCACCTCACTCTGACTCCTCTGGAAAACAAGAACACTTATGCCAGGGTTCTGTTAATTGATTTCAGGTCGGCATTCAACACGATCTTGCCATCACAACTCATTGAGAAGTTGTTTTTGCTTGGTGTGGATCCTAGCATGTGAAGATGGATCCTGGACTTTTTGACACCACAAGGGTGTGCACTGAGCCCTATATTGTTTACGCTGCTGACACATGATGATTCTGCTATTTTCAACACCAACCACATCATCAAGTTAACTGACGACACCACAGTCATCGGCCTCATCACTGACTATCAGCGGCTCTGAAGTGGAAAGGGTGCACAGTGCAAAGTTCCTGGGGGTCCACCTGACCTCCAGAGATAACACCACAACTGTCATAAAGAGGGCCAAACAATGCCTTCATTCCCTCCGCACACTGAAGATGGTGGAGCTTCCCATCCCAGCCATGTGTATGTTCTACAGCGGCACCATTGAGAGCTATCTCACTTACTACATGTCTTCCTGGTTTGGTAACAGCACAGCAGAAGAGAGACACAAACTGAACAGCATAGTGAGAATGGCTGAAAAAATCATTGGTGCCTTGCTGCAGAGTCTTCAGGACATCTACTGTACACCGATCACTGTGTGCGCAGAGTAGACAGCATCAGAAAGGACTCCATTCATCCCTCTCATGGCATATTTCACATTACTGCAAAGACTACTCGACTGTTAAACAGCTTTTTCCCCACATCAACTAGACTGCTCAATCAGAGAAAGTGAACTACACATGAGAGTCTGTCTCTTTATTAATCTTTTAAATTATGTTTTAATTATAATAGTTTATTTCTATTTTAAACGCTCATTTAGCAAATTTGTTTGTGCTTTTATTCATAAGCCCATTAGTCAAAGTTTTTACCCACTGAATTAACTACTGAGTGTTGGATGTGTGAAATACAATTTTGTTGTTATGTGAACATAAAAATGACAATTAAATGAATCTCTCTTGATCTTGATATCAGACTTCACTTAGAGTCCAATGCTGCGAGAGCAATTTTTAACTTTCACTTTCGTTTATGGAGCAGTTCGCATGTTGGCACTTTGCCAACTGTAGGACCCTAGAATAAAACGGTGTGTTCACAGTTTGCAGCTCAAAGAAAAGTGGACGGTGAAAATCAGCAAATGAAAGAAGAATGGAGTGAAACTTTTCAAGTTCCTCTGCTCCTTCACCTGCCATGCCATGAAATGCAGTGAATGAGGCAGGACTGGGGCCACAGATAGGGTGCTTTGCCCATGCAGTAAATTTTGAGTTGAATGTTGTTTTTATTTAATGGGCAAAGAGTTTTACAAAATAAATAGAGGGACAAAGTTGTATTTGTCTTGTCTTCTTTCTTTTTTTTTTTTTTTTTGTTGATCCGAAAAATGATCCGATCCGTGACTCAAATCCGTGATACGATCCGAACCGTGAGTTTTTTGATCCGTTGCACCCCTATTACACAGGTAACATGCAGTCTGCTCTATTACTGTTTCTTATGCCTAGACTGGAAAAATACACAGAGTGTTATAAAAACACAACGGTCCTGTGGTTAATCTAATCTCTGTGATTGTATTTGTTGGTAGAAGTTTGAGGTTCATAGTGTTCACATGTTTCTGCTCCTACATGTACACATGTAAATAAATTAAGCCAAAGATTAAGACTCTAAACTAAGATCTTTTGTCTCCTGTGCTGTTTGGACTGTTCCACCAACACAGTCACAAAACAACACATCACATCTCTACCACCACCATCTGTACTGTTTTCAGGCCAGTTCAACAGTCGTCACAGAAACACGATGATCAGTGTGTGTTAGCGTACCTTCTGATGGTGAAAATGATCTGCGTGAAGCCGATGAGTGAAGGTGAAGAGTCAGCAGCTTCAAACAGGAAACCAAGAAGAGAGAGAACAAACAGGAAACTGACAGCAGGAGGTTTTCAGTGCTCAGATTCTTCACATACAGTCCAAACGCTCTGTGTTCATCTTCACGCTGAAGTGTTCTTTTAGGATAACAGAGCAGCTCTCATGATACAGTTTATACTCACTGACTGTGAGAACTGTGCAAACTTCTTATCATCTGCCAGCAGCTTGTGTTCTTTCAGGATATGATAAGAGGTAGCAGCACATTGAGAGAAACATCTTCAAGGTGATTCTGCCCAGCAACATGTGACTGACTTTTGTGCAAACCCAATGAAATATTATCACGCCCTTTGTAATACGATCACGCCTATGCTTTCAATAAAACAGCTGAGCAACAGAGGAGACTTTGAAGATGATCGACCACACTTTGTGGTGAACATGGATCAGTCTTCCCTTTTGCTAAAGCGAGCTAGCTGAAAAAGTTGTCCGTGTGTTCCTTGACTCTGCTGTAACGATTCCTGGACCTGACACTGACTGTCATTTAATACAAGGAAACAACACAGAGAAAGATGCTGTGCATCATTTCAGTCTGAATGATCTTTAAAAGATATAAAAAATAAATCCTTCCATCAACATTCAATATTATAACATACAAGTACAAAATTTGTGTGTGTGTGTGTGTGTGTGTGTGTGTGTGTGTGTGTGTGTGTGTGTGAATGCTGCACCAGTGTGCTCTGAAAGCATGACTTAGAGGGAGGAGAAAGCTTTAGAGGGTTTACTCTGACAGATAAAGGGTTTATTTTAATTTATTTTTAATGAATGACACTGCTGCACATGGAGAAATATGCAGGAGAGCATATACTGTATAGTGGCTTGTACAGTGTGACCTCACTCTGTGTCCACTAGAGGGAGAAAAAGAACCATGTTTGTTCTCTTCTGACTCTTCAGTATCAGTCGTGTCCAGTGAGTTAAATCTGATAAGATAAGACAAAAATAATAACAGAACAGACCTGAGCTAAATGTTAAAATCAGAAGTATAGTAGCCAACAATAATGACACAGAGGACATGTCTTCAGTATGATCCTATTTTAGGATATTTTCTTGTTCATTTGTGTGGTTTTAGTGCCCCGAGGAGACTTAACGGACCCTCCTCAGGTACCCAGGGTGTTTAATAATCTGATACCAGGTGATGTCTGAGCAGGAAAGTCAAATATCATCCTCATAATTATTTCCACTACCTGGGAGTGTGAATCTGTCTGTTAACACATTGCCTTTTCTGGGTGTCTACATAACTTCTCATGTTAAGAGTACTTTAATTATTGAACAGTCAGTGAAACCTCCTGGGAGAGTGAGGATAGATGACAGAAGTCTTATTCCTCTGATAAAAATCCTGCTGGACTGAAGAAACATATTCTGCTCATGCTCAAATAGTCCTTCCTCCTGTCAAGAAGCCTGAGGACAAACTCAAACTTTGCTACTGCACTTATTTAAAAAAAATAGAGGTATGAAAGTTTTTATGAGCTTTGTGAGCTTTGTGAAGAATAATGTATAGTGAGTGGTTGATTATGCACTTGGTCTCAGGGCCTTTTTTGGACCTATCAGGATTCTATTTCACATTATCACCTGCTCACCATACATTATCCCTCTTACTACCCATCTTCCAACTAAATATACAAAATAGTTTACACTAAGTGAAGATTTAAAGAGGATTTTGTAAATTAAAATAAATAGACCCTTAGATTTAACAGTTAGTAACACTTCAGTAGCAAATGATTAATATCTTCATCCTTGCAGGCTGAGTTAACATTAAACGGAAGATTTTCATTCACAGTAAAGCCTAAAGTGTTTTTCTGTCGTCATTCTTAACAGAGTCAGAAAATAACTGCAGCTCCTGTATAAGGTCCTCTTCCTGTAACTTTTCTGTTAACATTTTCTTCTCTCTGTGGTTTATGTTATGCTTGGTGTCTTTTTTCTTCAATTTGTCTCTACAAAGAAACTTAAACCATGAGTGGTGGTGATGATAGCAGCAGTGTTCAAAGTTGTGACATCTGTTTATTTTCAAAGGTGTGTGAACCGCAGAGCTCAGAGAAGAAGGAGAGCTGAATGAGGACAGTTTCATGTTAAATCAACCTGAACAGGCAGATCCATCAATAACCTCAAAAAGATCAATAAAACAATAAAAATGATTCTGGAAAACAATCAGTGTTTTTACTGTTAGGTTTAAAAGAAAATGGCAAAGCTCCTGGTTATTTTCAATCGGATCCAGAGATACTGGTGCTGGTTTTAACTTTCACTACACATCTGGTATGTGTAACTCTGATCTGTAAAGTGGACACATCCAGTTTGAAGCAGACAACTTTAGTAAAAGTGAAAAAATAAAATAAAAAACAAACCTTGAACTAAAACACACACACACGTACTAATACCTGCAGGATGAAGTGAAGTCATGTGAAAAAAAAATGGCCTCCCTCCTGTGGGACCTGTCAAATTAGAGCTGGGGTATTATTGGAGCCTCGGGCTACAGCCATGCACACACACACACACACCCACCCACGCACGCACGCACGCACGCACGCACGCACGCACGCACGCACACACACACACACACACACACACACACACACACACACACACACACACACACCTCTGAGCCTGTTAAACTGAAACCATGAGAACATTTACAGACACACAGGGACACGCTGAAGGATTACTTTACCGAGCTGCTAATGATCCTAATTGTTGGATAAACACAGTGTTTGTGCTGCGGGACTTTAAACTGGACCACCAGATCTGGTTCATACAGAGACAGAGCTGAGGTTTTACGCTGGTTTGATAACAAAAATACAACAAAATGAACCTAGTTTCCTCCTTTTTCCCTTGTTTACATGTACCTGTTTTTCATATTCAAAGCAGAACTGACATATAGAGACACAATCTACAGAAGATGTGTCTTTGTATTTAGGCTCCTAAAGCCAGAGAAGAAGAGGGTATGACTGACCAGTTCAACTCTCTGATTAACTTCATTCTCACCATGGTTCACTGTTTTTGCACCAGTCATGAGGCTGCTTTTGAATGACACTCATGAGGCTGCTTATGAATGACACTGCCCAAAACGCTTCCTTTTTGGCTTCACTTTGGAAGTGCTGAAGTATTCATTGCTGTCTTGCATTGTTGTAGTACTCAAGTCCAGGACTCAGACTCAATTGCAACCAGTCATGTGTCCTGTCTTTCAGGATTTAGTCATGGATGACTCAGACTTGGACTCAGACTTCAGCATTCACTGCATTGGGAAGGCGTGAAGAAGATGGAGAGGAGGACTCTGGTTTACTTATTGATAGACTGTTGAATTGATTGTTTTTTCTTTATTAGGTCAGTTTGGAGCGAGGGCTGGCACGAATGTTCACACGTCATTTTGTTCAGCTACAGCCTCAGGATGCCTGAACAGGCCCAATGAAATGTTTTGTTTTCAAAGAGTTTGTGAAATTATTTGCTTTACGTGTTGAGGATCCAGGGAATGATCTTTGAGTGAGTGAAAACTTAACTGACCAGTGTCTGCCCCTTGTTATATAATATGTTGCTGGGATGCATTAAATCAATCGTTGTGTGTTGAGCTGCTTAATAAGACAGGAGATGTTGAGATAATCCTCACAGGTTTAAAGTTGGAAACTACAATTGGTTGTATCAGTGATGTTTCACTTTTGTTAACATGCCCATCTGTTGTTGCTTGTTGGGTTTGAGTTTGCCATGCTGTGTTTTAGAGTATGCAGTACCTTTGAGGTTATTCTGGAGAATCTTCTGGATGGTGTTTGTCATTGTTTTAGATTATTGCAGTAATAATAATCATACATTTGCAAAATGCAAACATATTTGTACACGCTTTCTCAGAAGATATCCCTTTGAGTTGCATTTACAATAAATAAAAATGTATGGTTAATTTGCAATTAATCATGAGAAAATAAATTAATAATTTCAAGCCCTCGAAGCAACCTTGTCTTAAATTGTCTCGTAGCATGTCTTTCTAAGTTTTTCATAATTATCACAATAATGTTGTGAATCCTTTTTGGTAAATCTGATATCATGGCAGCCTCAATAGTCACCAAGAAAAAAACAAGTTCACAAGCTGATGTTGCACCAGTGGAGCTTACCACCATTGGCCACTGAGGCCACTGATGTCTAATTCATGGACAGGATTTAATCCTGTCTTCACTTATGTTACTGTTGGAAAATGACTTAGCGGAAAAGCAATCACAATTATCATTTCTATCATTCATTCCCTTGTTTCCAACCAAATTTTAACAATGAACTCATGGGCAGTGCCCACTGAGCATCTCTTTTGACGTTGAGGTCAAGTTCAAACGATTTAGGCTGACCACAAGTTTATCTCTTAATCTAACCCTTCAGTCACGATGAGTCTGGAAAGACAAGTGTTTGTCTTCAAGCAGACATCTGGGTGTTTAGGGAGAAACAGTCTATAATGAGTTGAGTCATAGCAGTCAAGAATACACATAGTTTTTGTGGCTCAAGTTTGCAACAAGTCTAAGTCCAAAGTCTGTAAGTCTTTTTGATAGAGCATTTAGTCAGGGCTCGCTCAGGTTTGGACCAGCTCTAAGTTATGCTTATGCTCTCTGCCTGTCTCTTAGTTTAATTCTTCCTGTCCCATTAAAGTTACTAACCATAGATCTTTCTAGAGTCCCTGAGCTCCCTTGTCTCATAGGTTCCCCTGGATCTCTGCTGTAGACGGCATGCTGCTGTGGACGTTCCAGACTCCAGCTACAACTCCTACTATCCCTTTCATCACTATCATCTCTCTCTCTCTCTCTCTCTCTCTCTCTCTCTCTCTCTCTCTCTCTCTCTCTCTCAATCCCTCTTTCCAACCCCAGCATTCTCTCATCAGATGTGTGTCTAACATGAGTCTGGTCCTGCTGGAGGTTTCTGCCTGTTAAAGGAAGTTTGTCCTTGCCGCTGTGACTTGCTAAATGCTGCAAAGTGCTCTGCTCATGGTGGATTAAGATGAGATCAGACTGAGTCCTGTCTGTAAGAGGGTACTGGATCTGATCCTGTCTTGATGTTGGGTCTTTGTCAGTAATATAACATAGAGTACGGTCTAGACCTGCTCTGTTTGTGAAGAGTCTTGCGATAGCGTTTGTTGTGATTCAGGGCTGTATAAGTAGAGATTGATTGATTGGTTGAATCTTTGCCATGACTTGTCATTTCTGTTGTTCACAGTCATGCAAACAGTGTCCACAGGAAACAATGGAAATAACAGAGTTTTAATTTTTAAATCTCTGTCAGTGTGGTTCAATAATTTCACCAAACACAGACTCTTCAGTGAGAGTATTCTGTCTTTTTTAACCTCCTAGAATGTCCACAGCTGAACAGACCACATTTCCTGAGTCTTGCAGCTCCACATCCGAAAAGGAGCAGCTGATGTAGACGGTTCCTAGAAAAGCTCCGGCGGGGTCAAACAGCTCGGCTCCAAAATAAATTGCCCACTTTTTCCTGAGGCCGAGCTGCAGGAGCGCTTCAGATTTATTGTGCGCTGCATTTTGGAGGATGATCACATGCGTGCGGTCAGCAGCAGCGAGCCAGTGACCAAGCCTACCTCTCAGGTTACAGCCTATATATAACACCCCACCCCCGCCCGTCTCCCTCCGCCCCCTCCCTCCCCTTCCAGCACCACTTTTCTGGTCTCTCTGTCTCCCTCCTCACTGGTCCTGGTCCTCTCTGTCATCTGAGATCCTCCTCAGTCTCTCACTGTTTACCCACCGCCGGCCCGGTTGCAGTCTGCATGCTCAGGATTACCAGAGGCCTCTTCTTTCAGTGCCAACATCTCTGCCTTCCTTTGGCTGGCGTCTTTGGGATATAGAGGGGGGTTCTGAAGGTCTGAGCTGAGGGGGCTGCAGAGGAGAGCCGGGACCGAGGAGGCCCACATCCCTGATTGCTTCTCCTCTCTTCTCTCTGGTCTTTTTGGAGTTCTGGTTTGGTTCTTTCGGGCAGGATTGGGGGGTTTGGAGGACTCCACTACATCATGGATCACTCTCTGTTTGGTTGCCTCCGCAGCCCTGCCGCTCAGGGTCTGCACCCCGCCATCACCTCCTCACCTCTGACCCTGCATGGCCGCAGTGACCACGTCTCCTACCTGGACCTCCCAAGCTCCTCGCCCCCCTGTAACTTCTCTGCAGGAGACGATAGTGGTGTGTATAACACTGCAGTGCACAGAGGTCACCTGACCCAACAGCCCCCAACTGCCTGGACAGTCCCCTTTCAGATACCTTCACCTAGCACTCGTCATGGGGTCTGTCTGCCAGCGCTAGAGGCCACAGCACCTGAACTTTGTTCAGGGGGGACAGGTTTGGACAGCGAAGACCCGGCGGCTGAGTCTGTGGATTATGGACAACAGAGTTTGTCTGTAGAGGACGCAGAGAGACGGAGTGGTGGAGGAAAGAATGAAATCACAGGTGAGATCATAGTCACCTTTATGGCAATACATTCATTTAGAAAATATGAGGAGAACTTTTTAATTCCTCAGCTTCATTCACAGATCTGATTCTGTGCCCTGTGAAGTTTTCATCTTACCATTTTTGCAGACATTTAGTTGCATTGACAGTAAGTCCCCTGCAAAATGTGTTTGTTTTTAGTCAAGTCATTGCATCCTCAGAAGAAGCTTTTATTTTATTCTATTTTGATCAATAAATTGTAATTCCTTACATTTTTGGAGGAAGCTTGTGACTCAAAAGAAAACTGCACTTAGACTTAGACATGTTTTATTTCTCAGAAATCAAAGTTTGTACATTTTTCCAAATTGTTTCAACAAATTATCTCAAATCACCTCAGTGTGAACACAAGTTTGACTGAATACACTGCAAAACCTTAAATCTAACCGCTCGTATCTAGAATTTTGTCTAAATATGTCCGAAGAGAAGGTTTGATAAATGCTATCATCACCAACAAGAGCAAGGCAAGAGCAAGCAACAAAATGTGGCTTGAATATCACTCTAATCCTGGTGGTTAAGTGGTATTATTTTCATCCTTCTTTAAATTCAGCCAAACACTTTACAACTCTGTGATATAATTAAAAGGTGACCAAAAGAACTCAAAACTTTATCTGTCATTCTCACAGACAAAATTAAAATGCAGTTGTTGTATTTTTGTAACATGATGTCAATCTTTGGGTCTTTTTGGTCGTTAATGTTGTAAAAAACATCAGCACACGCTGCAAAAACTCACTTCTCACCAATTGTATTTGTCTGATTTCTATTTATAACATTTATAAATATAACATTATTTAACACTGACCTGATAGTCTGCTTACAAATCAGGATTTGCCAAAAGCCAAAAAATAACTTAATTGATTCCTATTAGTACAAAAATGGCTGCTGTTGTGGTAAAAAAAGAAGTTCTTGACAAGTTTCTTGAAATAATTATCGCATCTTTGTTGAAGGAACTGATCATGAAAATGTTGTTTGCTGCATTTGCAGCCAGTATTACCAATTACAATCACTCAGGTCCTTACTTCTAGCTTGTAATAAGATTATAAATAAAAGGTTTGTCGGGCTAATGTGATTTTCAGTAATTGTAATCAGATCTTTTGACTAATAATGAGACAAATTAACTTGGTAAGATTTTAGTTTTTGCAGTGTGTGATGATGGTTTTGCAACTTTAGTGACCAAAAACCAAAACAACAACGTCTTTTATATTTTGAGAATAGACGTCTTAGGTTTGTTGTTGTGAATCCATCTTCATTTTGTCTCAGGTTATGTACATTTAAAATTAAAAAAGGACACGAAGAGCAACTTCACAATCAGTACTCTGAACATATTTTGTATAGTGTTAAAAAAGGGTAAATATATTCATTAAATCCTTTTTGGATGGGTTAAAACTCAAAATCCAGCCATTTAGTGTCTACAGCTCAGACATTAGATAGAAATACTTCTTACAGTCAGCCAAACAATCAGCTGAAGATGACAGTAAGTCGTGAGGTAAAGTTTATATCTTCAGATCTTAGAGGGGACCCAAAACACACAAGAGGGACAGACTATCTCTTCTGGTCTTACATCAGTTATATATTTTTAAATGTAAGGTAATTCAGGAAGATTAAATAACAGCTGGAGATTTAGTTCAGGATGTAAAAAGAAGTTTGTACTGTAGAGGGAAAACTTGGTTAGTTAAAGTGAAGGAGACATGCTGCTTAATACTCCACCCTGACAGAAGCTGAACTACCGCAAAGCTTGTTTAACCAACCAAAGGCTTCAGATAAATCCCAACTATAAAATAAAATGAAATAAATCAATAAATTAAAGGAACAATTAAAATTGCTTCTGAAGTTTGTCAGACAGGAGCATGGGAAATGGGAGTAAAGGTGTCTGCTGCTGTTTGATGAGGGGATGTAACTTTAAACATATACAGGGCGGCTGGTGACCGTTTGCTTCCTGTGCACCATCAGCAAGGCACTGCTGCCTCGGGCGCTCATCCACGTGCAGCCCCCTCACTCTCACATCTCATAGTGCATGATAGGATCCTGTATGTGCATGTATGTGTAGTTCAGCTTATGTGTGTGGTACATTTTCAATAATAGAGGGCCAAAAATGTACTTCACCTCAGGGTTAATAAAGTTGATCTTTTTCTTCTTCTTTAAACAACCTTAGGTACTCAGAGGTGTGCTTAGATTACAGCCTTTATTTTTGCAGGGCTCAGACTTGTGTTGGTAAAATAGGTTTCAACCACTGAGGCCTTCCTCGGGGCAGGAAAAGGTTTGGTCGACTGATGGCTCAGAGCAGCATGGTTCAAACCACTTTGTGGAATAAAATACATAAACAAATACTGAAGAACAAAAATGCCACAAACTTAGAAAAAGCTTTTCAATTTACTGCAGAGAAGAAAATGCTTCACTGGTTGTACATAAACCAAACAAATAAAATACCCCACTATTTGAGTGTAAGGACTGTCAGCATTGGCTCTGTATTAAAAAAACCCAGTCAGTCTGACACCTGCATTGTGCAGGTGAGAGTTTAACAACAATTCACACAGGTAACTTCTGACAACAGCATGCAACAGCTATTTAGATCCAAAACATTAAAAACTTGAAGCCAAAACATTTTCACACCAAAAAACTCAAACTTCATAACATGTCCTTAATAAAACACTTCCATCTGTGCATTTTACAAGAACACACCCTCGAGGGACGTTTCACTTAAAGCATGAGAAAATTTATATTTCATATTTTCTGACTTGAATAAAAACATTTAAGGCAACAAAGCACACCTTCCTTTTGTACAGTACAAATAGGTGGTTACAATACTATTCAAAAACTTTTTCATGATTTTTAAATGAATGCAGATCAGAATTTAGTGTCTGGATTTATTGTAAAAGTACTAAGAATTTAAGACAACAAAAAAATGTTTTCCAGTTGTTTGTTGGAGTCAAGATGTCAGAAATGCAGCTTGTCCTCCAGGAAAAAAAGTTTGTACATGTTGAACATGAAACCTTTTATTTCTTTTGTTCTTTTTTTTTTGGAATAAAAATAGACTGATGGTAAAAATGTATGATTATGTTTATTAACCCTTAAAGTATAATATATTAGCATGTATTTAAGCTACATTGTCCTAACAATGCATTTAAGAGCTTGTATGCGCGCAGCAAGCAGAGGAACACATACAGGCAGGGCGTAAAATTAACTTTTTACCTCATCTGCCATTGGCTAGTGACCTCCAAAAATTTACCGGCCAAAAATGTTTTTCACCGGCCAAATAAAAAATCATGCCTTATTTGATTAAAAATAGTAACCGCCTCGTCAATTTTCCAGTTTTCTTTGAAACGTAGTATAGTGACATTACTCCGTTTAGCTGTCTGTTCCTGTTCTTGATCGTCTCCTGCCTCTTTGTTTATACTTTTTGTTTGTGGTGCCTCACGCCGGGATTGTGTCGCCACATCTTCCTCGAAACGCTCTTCCCACCGTGCTTCTTCAAGCAAAGGGAATGAATGGAACTCGAATGGCTTATGTCATGCCATTCCCGACGTACCAAATCACAACCATATCTGCTCTTTATATGCATGCCTATTTAGCAGATAGGAAACGGTTAAAATATCAATCTTGAAAGGTGACATACAATGCCCCTTTTCAACTATTTAATACAGTCCCCTGTGGTCTAAATGAAACATCCTTGCTATGTCTCAGTCAAAACATTACATATATCAAGAAGGTTTTGGACCAGCTCTAAACACCCTTTCGAAAAACAGTCCGTTTTAGTGAGTGTCTTTTTAAGCAAAGTCTCAACAGACTGAGTTCACGATAGAGTTCAATATTTACAGCTTAAAATTGAACTGAACGTACCACCTCCAGCCAATTAAAAACATCCAGATGAAGAAGATGTGATACAGTTATGATGTCCAGAACCAAACAGAGGTAATAGTGAGTATTTTCATGTAAAAGCATAATAACATCATCCAACAGTTAAATGTAACGTGTCTGCAGGTTGTTATAAGCCCAACTCTGAAATCATCTGAAATGTTCGTAATCGGAAAAGTGATTGTGAAATCAAGGTTCATTTTCAGCTGCATAAAACTAAACCTTCTGGCTTCAGACCTTCTACCCCTGCACACATGCTTCAGATAATTGACACAGCAGAGCACATCATCCCTCTGACATTTACCCACATGATTTAAAAGCAGGAACCATATCTTACAGATTTAGCTCTCTGACGAGCTGCTTGAGCCACAGCCAGAGCCAGGTCCAGAACTTTCCAAATTCCCCCTAAGTTGATGTCCCATTCTGGAGACATCCGGAGATTTGATGGACAGATTGAACACTTCGAAAAGATCTGCCCAAGCTGCCAGAGACCAAACCCCAATCCAATTTCCTTACTCTAACTCCACTGGCACTCAAAGAAGCCGCAGCACTTTTATTACGCAGTGTTTTTTCTGGACTACTTTAAAAATGATGAAATGTACAAAGTTATTGACCTACATTCCTTCAAATAGAAGTTGAGTGGACAGTAAAGCAGAAAAATGACTTTAAAAGTTTTAAAAACACCAATATTCTTAATATAAGTCTCCAGGGAAAAACAAAATCTGCAGAATGATTAAATGCACTGAATGAAATGACATTAAAAGGGTAATATGACAGAAAATACCAGTATAACATGTGTTTGTGTAATTGGTCCTGTGTGTGTGTAGTGTCATGTTTCAGCTCAGACTGTGTGTGTTTTCCTGGCACACTCTGGTTTGTCAGCACATCGCACATTTACACGACTAATGAAATGTCAGCTGGATTTATGCAGCGCGGGGAGAGGAACGGTGTAGAAATTATTATTCACTCTGAAAGATTACTCTGGTCATTTTCACCGTCCTCTGACCACAAAAACATAAGAGACGTTTGAAATATGATTTCATGACAGACAATATGAGGGGAAAACATGATTTCAGACTTGAAGCACGAAATAATTGAGGAAAAATTTAGTGTTTATGTGCAACAAGGATGGTCGAGTATGACTAAAAGGGCCTCGTAAAGTTTTATTAATGTGGCTTTTGTCACAGTTTTCCATCAGTCTTTGAGTTTTTACTTAAACTGGACATCTCCTCTTTCACTTTGGGAAAATATTTCAATTATTATTTTTTAATATGGATATTTTTAGCCAATACCAACAGATAATAACTCGTCCCAATGGCTGGCACCAATAAGATTACCAGTATTTTTGTTCAGTGATCAACATATTCATATTGCACCAGCTCTAACTGAAGTCACTATTGTTGACACACGAAAACACAGATCAGCTCTGACTCTTTAGCTGTCATTAATTTTGTTACTGTGAGCCCGAGCTCTCCTGTGCTGCTTTGATGTCTACTTAATGTTAAAGTCTTCATCCAGCCAGTGGCCGTCAAACTCAGCATCCTCACTGGACTAACGTCAGAAGTCCATCAGTCCATAGTCAAACTTCTGTCCCTGACGTTGTGGATCAGACTGTGAGTGTGTGTAGGTACTGAGTCGTACCTGCCCTGTGAGATGTGATCTCTCTCATGATACAGCGATTCAGAACGTCCTATGCTAATTATTTTTTAATTTTATTTAACCTTTATTTAACCTGGTTGTCCCATTGAGATCAAATATCTCTTTTCCAAGGGAGACCTGGCCAAGACAGTCAGCAGCAAAAAAACACAAAGTTACAGACATAGAGAACCGAAGTACCCTTTACAAGCACGTTTGTCGCAGAAGGAGCCGTTACCTAGGGGGCAGTTGCAACAAGATACACTAAAAGCAACGAAATTCTAAAGATTCAGCTTCAAGGTCTTTCATTTTAGATTTAAAAACATTCAGTGACACAAGCTCCTTGAGCTTCAAGCCATTTTGCAATAAATTCCAGGCTGAGGGTGCAGAATACCTGAAAGCTCTTTTCCCAATTTCTGTTTGAGCTTTGGGAAAGAAAGCATTAAAAAGTCTTGGGAACGCAGTGAGTACTGTCCAGCACTTTTCTGTGTGATAAAGACACAGAGGTAATGACACATGTTGGTGTATTAATACAGCCGGGGATCCTGGGAGTGCTGTAAAAGCAGGAAATTCAATGCCGCCGAGCAGACCAATCACAGGGCTTGCAGTCCGTGACGATGCGATGCGTAGTTACATTTTGGAGGAGGTGTGCGTCAGCTACGTGCGAAGGTAGCTACGCAGACCTACGCTAAGACAGCAGTGATATGATAGGCTAACAGTGAGGGTGTGATGTAGTTCTATAGGATATTAGTGAAGAAGTGAAGAAGAAGGTGTGCTGTATGAATAGTTATTATTATTATTATTATTATTATTATTATTATTATTATTATTATTATTATTATTATTATTATCATTATAATAAGTGATAAGAGCATCTGGTCTCTCCAGGAGATATGAGTGAGCAGGCATGACAAAGTGAATATAACACATTCCTTACTTGTTTTCCAATACAGCTCAATGCATTGAACAGAGATGATGAATAAATATCCAAATCATTCTGAATATTTGGGTTGATGCTGGATAAGGTTAAGGAGCCGTGCGTTAGCAGTTAGCACAATGAGGTGTATCAAGTTGGGAGGGCAAAGATACAGGTGATTCGAATCACTTTACTGCATTAATATGAAAATGGCACAGTTCAAATATCATACATTCTGGAATGTAAGTACACCGATTTATGATGCAATCTGTTTTAAGGGGTCTCTCAGTGGGAGAAAAGATTTGGATGATGGTAAGAGAAGTCCACAATGTGCAGTTTTTATGCAGCTGTGTAGCTCTTTCCAGCACCATTTGCTTTTCACTTTCACTTTGGTAGTTGACTTAACGGAACCACTTCATGTGGGTACTACGCCACTGCCCTCTGCTAGTCACTTGTTGTCTTACATTGAGTAGTCTTTTTAATCAAACCAGCACTGATATGGTTTACAGCATTTGATTGCTGCTGTTGTCAATATTTGTAAAGGATATTTTTTGGCTCTCCCACCCCTGCCTACTTGTGTTACACCCTGCACTGCCTCCCCTGGATCTCTTGACTAAATACTGATTCAGGAGCCTCAAAAACCTCTTCCCAGATGTTCTTAATTTGGTGCATGCCCAAAATATCTGGATTTGGTTGACAATTTCTGTACTGCATTTTCCTGAAATTGTATGTTGGGCCTTAAATCAGGCCTCTGTCACTACTGAACAAGCAACAACCTGCAGTATTTACAAATTAAACCAAAAACTGCTGTTCCTCAAATGTCCACTTGAGGCTGTGTGTAAAAGTCAAGGAATCTCCTTAGAGCCCCATGAAGGAGTCCCAACTCTACAGCAGAAATAAACATGTTTACAGTCTGGTGCAAAAACAGTTTTGGTCTCTATAGGTAATTTCTTAATGAGTAAATCATATGCATGGAGGGAATTTACTTCTGTGTTTTGATGTTATTAATACCAAGGGTTATCAATAAAATTGCATAATTAGGGGTGCAGTAAGTTGACTGAGGTGGGCGTATTGTATCTGTTTGTCAGGAGGCTTAAGGCTCGCTTCAACTCCACCTCTTTCCTGTTTCTAGGTTAGCCTTAGTTAGTTGGAGCCAACATTTCCAACATTGGATATCAAAATAGTTCTCCAAAACCAATGGGGGGCATCACTGAGACTAAACACGTTTTATACAGTCTGATTTCTCATAATGGAAAATAAGTTCACGGAAAATGTTAAAGTGACATTGAACTCTATATGGGTCTGCAGACTGAAGGACTCGTAGAACATTCAATTGAGTATTTAACTTTGAGACCTCTTTGCTTTCTAACACATTACCTGAGTGATTTCTCTTCAGGTTTTACCTCCTTTCAAAATGTTGCATCTCATGTAAGTCTGTGTTGCAGATTTATCCAAAGTAGATGTAATTCATTGGTATGCAGGTCTGGATTGAGAAGCGTTGAAGTCAAGCCGTCAGGTAACCAAGCTTGGAGGACAAAACAAAGGTTAATAGGGAAACTATGAGCCAAAACCTCCCTATGAACATTTGAAACATTGAACAGTCATTTTTGGATTCAGTTTTGACTCTACTCCTGCTGGATGCCTGTTGTTTAAATGGCCCTGTCTAAGAATGTATTAAATAATAGCTACAGGACACTTTTAGGAAGGTTTGTATTTCAGGGATATGTACAATAGGCACTGCCGTTCTGGAGTTTTGGGGGCTTGGAGATCACAGTTTTCTTTTTCATAAGGGATGCTGGATGTACTCTTGTGGGGAAAGTGAACTAGATAATCTTGTTTAACTGTTCTGCAGTCTATCTGGTCATTGGCACCTCACTGTATTAGTTTGGCAGTATTCACTTATCTTATCTTGGAGTAGCGTTATCATGCACTGTATCATCCTCTGGAAAGGCCAGGCATCTCTGTTTATTCTAAAGAGAAATAGTTTTAGCTTTTCTCTGATAATTAAAAATGAATGGTGGTGTTTAGGAGCAGACTTTGGTAGGAACCTGCCAGATGTAACACCCAAACCTCAGTAATAAAATCTGATTGGCACTCCTAATCGTCTTGCTCTCATATTATTTTTGTTTCAGCGAGGCCCTGCAGTTTATCAAACGCCCCTCATCTCTTTTTTTTCATGCTACCTCCCCCCCCTCTCTTTTGGAAACTCAGCTGTGGCTGGAAAAAGTTCTGTTTTTCATTTCAGAGTCCCAGGACGGGAGCTATAAGTCAGACATGAACAGCAAACCCAGGAAGGAGCGCACAGCCTTCACCAAGGAACAGATCCGAGAGCTGGAGTCCGAGTTCGCTCACCACAACTATCTGACCAGACTGAGACGCTACGAGATTGCCGTCAACCTCGACCTCACCGAAAGACAAGTATGGTATCAGCTGAATCACAATCTCTACATCACATTTTACCCACTAACAGGCTCCAAGTCAGTAAAAACAATCAGAAGGAGCATTCAAAGGGCCATGAGTTTTATTAATATCTTCTGGCATCAGAAAGGCATCGTAGCGAAATCAGCACATCTCCCTGACAAACACTTGAGTCATTGTTTGACACTGGAAAGTTTGAAGAGAGTTTCAATAAGAAGACATCCAAAATAAATGTATCTGGAAGTAATAGATCATCACTGAAGCAATGCAGTCATTATTTCTGTTTAGAGCAAGTTTCTAGCTTTTAACCTTTGTAGATTGGGAAAAAAAGACTGCGAAAGGAAGATGTACATTGATAAAGTAAGATAAGAGTAGTAGCAGAGAAAACTTACATCCTGTCTCCAAAGTTTTGAAAAAAGTTTAGCTTAAAAGTTTAAGAGCACAGCTTAGGTTTTAGCTCTAAAACCCCCATCAGAGAGATATCAGGCGTAGAATTAGGTAAATGGCTGCATCGTCCAGGGTCAGCTAACACGGGTGAAATCAGCTTAGTCTTGTGTGTGCAGACACAGACCAAGGGAAGAGAGATTAAACACCTCTTTAAGTCTAGAAAAGGTGTATTCTATGTGTTGTATTTTGGTGTTTCTTATAGTGGACGTGTTATGGACAAGTTGTATATTTTTACTCTGGGAAACCACTGTGATAGCTCTAGAGACCCCAGGTGCCATGAGAGAGAGCCATGTGTTAATCCATACACACAGATAAGAAATCTGTGTGCACATTTTATTATCCATGCATATGGATTTCTTATCCGTGTGGGCACAGTCGTTATACGGAAAACAAAATCAAGTCAGGGTGCAAGGTTTGCAAAGCCGTACACACTGGTCACAAATTTGTGTGCATGGAATACAAACCTGTATGCACAAATGATAAACTGTACTGTCACATGTATACAATGACGTCGCCCATTACAGTGGACGGTGGAAGTAGAAGTGTTGACATTAAGCTTCAATGTATTTTCAACGAACGGTAAGAGTTGTCATCTGCTTCAGTAACAAGTTTGTCACGTGTTCCTGGGGTCGAATCCAACTCCACCCATATTTACGTATACTTTATTTTTATATCTGTTATCTTTTGTCAGTGTATATATTGCACTGTTCACGTAAATAATACATTTTGCTGCAATAGATTCATTATGAATTGACCTGAATATGACTGTTAATATGTTTTTGTATGGGTCATGAATCTTGGGACCCAAGCAGATGACAACTCTTACATAAACACAACAACCGCTGGTTTACAGAAACTGATTAGTTTAGGAACTAGATCATGGTAGTAGATAGGAAATTGAGGACAAGAGTATTGACTTACCACTAGTATCCAAAAAGTTACATGTCCCTATTGCCATCCAGGCAGAGCAGACTGATATTGTGACATCAGATCCAAAAGGTCTATAGCTCTGTATGATTTGCAGTGTAAAAATACATTTTTATCTCCCACTGGTGTCTTTGAAAACCCTCAGTTCAACCTCTGTCCGACACATATTACAGTTTCAGGTACTGTCTCTTTAAAGCCCCCCTCCCTTCAAGACCACTCTCTTCTGATTGGTCAGTTCTCTGGAAGCCTGCCAGAAGGAGAACCCATTGTTTATCAAAGTGACTACAAAAGATTTTTGTGGCTTTGACTTCACAAAGTCTTTGTTGTTGGAAAAACAATTTGAAAGCTGTTCAAAGCACATTACTGTTTTAGAGGGAATTTATTAAACAACTTCAGTTTGCATCTTCTTTAACTGAAATAGGAAGACAAGCTATATTGTTGGTTAAGTACACATTATATTTGTGTTTGCGAGACTCTGTTAGAGATTATTTACACTGAGAAAGCTTGAGGAAAGTCGCAAACTAACTGTTAGCACGTATCTTTGACCATATTTGTCCTAATTTTGCACAACTTCATGCCTTCATATACATTTTAACATGTGATTCATTTTAATTCAGCTCTTAAAGCTGTTATGAACTGAGAAATGAGCTGTAGATAATTTCTGATGTTATGTTGGACATTTGGCACGCTGCTCTATGGGAAGTGACTCACTTTTGGGGCCAGCCTCCAGTGGACAGTTTAGGAGCTGTAGTTTTTGACACTTTTTCATCTGGGCTTAATTTTTCAGCCATGGGGGTTTCCTGCCTATGTACAGTCGTTATGCCTACCACAGTATCTTCTACCTGACACCTAAGCAAAGATTGAACTCCCTATGAACATCTTCTTCCAGCATTGTTTTAGTTCAATGTTCAGTAGTAATGGCTTTTATTGTACTTGTTAAGATTTGAAAGAACCCTCAGCATGATGACATCCATGACTCAGAGAATAAAAGTGGCTGATGTTTGGTTCTCATTAGAGAAATTGTTCACAGCAGGAAAATGTCTGTGTTTTGACATCAGCAAACGGTTGGACATGTCATGCTAATGCTCTGAGGCTAATCGATCCCAAACCACACAGATTCTTTGAAACGTCAGCGTGTGGCTGTGTGTGTGTGACTCTGTGAGGCTGTGTGTCACAGTCCAGATGGTTTTCTTAAAGCTCACAGAGAAAGAATGAGGTTTGAAGTTAGCAAGCTGAATCTGCTGCTGTTCACTGTGGGTGTGAAGAGTTAGAAAACAGTTGTGTTTGAAGAGTGGACAGAGACATGACTGTCTTCTGGAAAGAAGAGGTAGTGGCGTGACGACTTCATTTCTATCATTACTTCTGCTTTAAGTGCCCCCCCCCCCCCCCCCCCCTCTGAATTGTTTTTTTTTTTTGTGCAATTGGCAGAACACAGCCAAAAATATCTACTGGCGTGTACACAGCTAGAGAGATTTAATCTGGATGCTAATTAAGGAAAGCAGAAAAAAAGCTTCAGTAAAATGTGCTTACTTGACAACATGAACAGCCATCTCCGGCCAGAGAACAACCAAACCCTGAACAAGATATTTTTCAGGTTTCCATTGTAGCACCTTGACAATCCCAGGTCGCCCTGCCGTAATCCTCCCCTGCTTTATTGTCTCTTTGATTCTAGAATAGTTATAGGAAGATTACACTGACACAGTACAAGAATACACAGACATGTGGGCACAACACAAGTGTATCAGTAGAGCTGCTGTGTAAGGATGCAATTTTGGAATGAAATCGAGATGCATTGGTTATTAAATGTCTGCATAAATCAAATCTGATTCATTTGAGATTACATGTATTTATTTAGAAATGTGATGGACCTATTTTTATTTATTCCTTTTGCATAAGACGCGCTTTACATTAACATGCTCTGTGGATGTATAATTTTGTTTTGGAATAGCGTAGGAGTTGTGCAAAACAAAACTAGAGCGAGTGTGCCCACCACCTGTCAATTCCAGATTGAAAGTTTGGGAACACTACAGGTTTCACAAGAAAGAGGGGCAACTTGATAAGTCAGATGCTTTTTGCAAAATGTGTCTTTACTACTCTAAGGTTCACAGGCAGCATGACTAACCTTACAACGCACCTGAAGTTGACACGGTGTGACCGTGGAAGTGTCTGCCAGTGCTCTGGCAACCCTTGATTTGGGTTCGGATTCATCTGCATCTGCTAACCCACAGAGTGGGGAGCAAAGTATTGCCCGTTTTCATAGTTTTCATATTGCACTTACGTATTCTTGTTAATCTTGAGCATCCTTGTCTCTGTGAGCCAGGCGTGTTAAGTTGTACTGTACTGTGAACTTGAGAAAGGCAGAAAGCTCATACAGGACTTCAAAAAAAGGTCAGTTTGGGAAAGTCTTCAAGGGATATTTTGTTTTTTTAAAGTGGGGTTGCATGAGTTTTCCGTCACTACTAACTGTACTAGCCATAACGGATGCCACTCGGCTTGGCCCCTGTCATGAGAAACTCTGGAGAGGAACAGCACGCAAGCTAGGCTACAGATTTCTGCCGACGGGGCAGATTCTGCCACATAATTTAGCTAATTTTTGGAGTCTTTCAAAATTTGCTAAATTACGTGGCAGAATCATTGAGTCACATAGCATCATTCCTTTACATCGTTCGTATTGCATTGAATCGCACTGCGTTGAATCAGATGGTGTTGGATCGTACTGCATTGTGATAGGGGTGTGAATCATATTGTATCCTATTGCACCCACTGAATATGTATCTTTAATATTTTGGATTGTTAACAATGTATCGAGATGCAAATCGTATCCGCCTCACACCAGAGATGCCCAACCAAACTCTAAAAGGAACCATAATCTACTTAATGAACATCATGATATATTAAAGAAGAACTGAAACTACAGATTGCGTCCATTAACTCATGCGGAAAGTCATCAGTTTTCTCATAGACTTCTATTGACAAACCCAACCATCAGTTAAATCATGGTATTTGATTAGTGCTGTGACTTGCATTGTAGACAACACAGAATTCAGCATTTTAGGCAGATTTGAAGGCACATCCAACTCTGGTATCCTCCCAAAGGTCTGATATTACTCAGCCTGCCTGGATATGCACAGGAACATCTTTTCTGGTTGAAGCTAGAACTATTCGTCTAGAAGATTCGTCGCTTTGTGTTATAGGAGAGACCCAGCTTCCAGTGGCTCGTGGTGATTAAAGGCTGTTATGCTGTAATAAATCCTCAGTGCTCTTTACATTGTCCTGTAAATGTCTCAGCATCAGTTTAAAGACATCCAGCTCTTCTGTCCAAAAACAACCTCAGAGGTCTGTTGGCTTGGATTGATCAGCGTTTGGCTCGAGCAGCAGCCAGGACTACTCACCCAGGATTCAGCTCTTCCTGTCTGGATTCAGGTCCCTCTTCACTCCCCCTCACATTGGCTGCTCCAAACATCCCCAACAGTGGAACAATACATCTGTTTAGTGAACAGTTTACTCTGGATGCTCAGCATCTTTACTGTGATTTTAAGACTTTCACCTCGTACCAACTGTACAGATTTATAAGTTGTGAAGAAATAACTGATCCCTCATCAGTGCCATTAAATACTTTCTTCTTATGTGGCCTTTCCCTTTACAAACCTATTTACCTAATGGATTAAATGAAAAAAGGAAACAGAATTATACCTACAATATTATTGTTTTTCGTGGGGCTACAGATAGTTCAGGCAATTTTAAAGCCCTTGGTTCAGGATTTGAAGATGCTAATCCTGTGCAAAGTTAAAAGGGGTCTATATGTTTCAATGAGTGACACCACAATCATGCTTTTAATGTTTGCTTAAAGCATCCTTCTTTCTCTTCTGTCATAACATGGAACTAATCTTTCCTGATCAGAAATTTAAAGTTGTCTCTTTTTCACCAGGTGGTTCTTTGTTTGTGCCATAACCTGTAGTCTTAATGACATCCCTCATTGGTTTGTGAGGAGGGGTTATAAAGCCTGACAATGGCGGTAACTAAATTTTCATCCAATATAGAAACAGCAAAGGGGTGGAGATGAGGTGGGCCTAATGAATTATTTTTGCTGGCTACAATGTTCCTACCTGCCAGTCAACTAGCCACACCCTCAATATGCCTAATCATGTGTAAATTTATGTCTAGATCAAGCAGCAACCTCTGATTTTAAAATATGAAGCCCATGTGGAAGTGCTCAAAACTGCAGTTCATGGAGTGACCGCTTGAGGTTGGCTGCAGAAAACACTGGAAACCAAATACACACCCATTCAAAAAAGACGATCTTTGCAGGAGAAATAAACATGTATACAGCTTGATTCAAAAAACGGCTTAGGTTTGTGTAGCTCATTACTACACAAACTGTTTTTGTACCAGGCTTCAAACATGTTTATTTCTGCTGTAAAGTGGGACATTTGAAAATGGGGCTCTATGGGGAGTGACTCGCCTTTGAAGACAGCATCTAGTGGAAACTCAGGGAACTGCCGTTTTTGGGACTTCTGCATTGGCTTGATTTTTACACCAGAGGTCACAACTTGGTTTGTGACTGTTAATCCCCACTACATAAAGATGGGCAACATGCTTCTACCTCCTCCTGCGGTACAAAAGTAAAGCCAAAATGCCCCGCAACAGGTCCCAAAATTCTGAGACAAGAGTCTGTGCAGTAGAACGTGGACTGGAGTGGGACAGGAACAGTGGATGTTAGGCAGACTGGGAAATCTGGACACAAAAATAAGCAGTCACTCTCACAGTAGACTATTAGAGTAGATTGGGATTGGCTTGTGTACCAAAGAGCAGTTCGTGAGGTGACAAACATGACTCTGAAAGCTGCAAGTTACCTAAATAGTTCCTTAGCTTACAGCTTGTATGAGTAACCACCTGATTGAGCTGCGTGTTTTCTCTGTACACTCAAGTACAGTGACTGGTTTACTACAGGATAAGACTCCTGGGAGAGCAAATTGTGCAGTGTTAAAAGATGTGTGTTTATATCTGTTAATATATGGGTGTGGGTTTGAAATATACATAGAAGGAGTTGGTGGATGGATATGCAGTGATAGAGTAATATGACAAGAGGAGTCAGGAGAGGACTCAGAGTGTGTATCATGAGTCTGGATTGGATTTCCTGGTCTGAGGCAGCAGATTATTCAACACTGAGAGATTGGATATGAGAGAAGGACGAGCCAGCAGGCTGCTGTGACTCATACATCAGCACATTTCTGGTTATGTGGACATACTGTACGACTAACTGTAACATCACTCATCTCACCATTACTCACAAATGAAGGACAGTACAAATTAGCAATGATGTTGGGCAACTGCAGTCCTTCATGCTTGAGATAACACCACTCATGCACTTAAACATATACTGCACTTTGAGTTTCACATTTAAAGGAACAATTGAGTCACTAGTTTCTGCCAACCATTCAGAAAGTACTGTTGTTAACTTCATCTTAGTTTCATCCACAGGTCAGTGGTGATTCTCTCACTCCTAAATAGTGCTCTGTCAACTTTTGTGATATGATAACCCACTGATATCAGTCTGACTAGCTGCACCTGTATGCTTAGTTCATTGGTGGCAGCTCAACCTCAAGATACTTCAGGGATATTTTAATGTATACATATTACTTTTCTTTTTTAACTTATATTTTTGAGGCTTTAACAGCTTTATTTAGACAGGAGAGGACAGTGGATAGGGTAGGAAACATGGAGAGAGTGGGGGAATGACATGCTGGAAAGGGGCCACAGGCTTGATTCGAGCCTGGCCGCCTGCTAAATGGACACGCAACTTAACCACTAGGCTAAATCTGCGCTCAATTTATGCATACTATACTTTTCTCTTGTCAACTGACTGTTTAGGAGTTTTTAAAGTGAAAGTGCAGTTCAAAAGAACAGCCGTCTCATTTTCTATAAGGCAGCAGCAGAGTTTTAGGTCACTGAAAATGCAATAGGCAAAAATGCCTTCCAAGGTGGAGATTTTTGAAAACTCCCTATCGTCGTTTTCGTATGGAGCATGGTTTTGCACATGTTGACATAATTGCACAATATGTAATGTCCTTTATGTTTTGGGTGTGTGCCTTTAGTTTGACTGTTGCATGCTTGGTTGACCAGTGTGACCACAGAATAATGAGAAATGAGCTGCCCAGACTAAACAAATTTTTTCATCCAAGCTGTAAACATGTTTATATCTGCTGTAAAGATCGGCTTTTTTGAATTGATATATGTGGTTTCCGGCACTTCTGGAGCCACAAGCGGACACTCTATGAACTGCAGTTTTTAACACTTCTGCATTGGCTTCAATTTTTGCGACTGGAGTTGCTGCTTTCTCAGTTCAGATTTTTAAAGTAAAAATGTGATGTTTTTTTCATGCTAGTGTTTCATCCTCTTTGAGTATGAAGACACCATTAATCATGTGTATGTGCTCTGCGTTTCTGCTCAGGTGAAGGTTTGGTTCCAGAACAGGAGAATGAAGTGGAAGCGAGTGAAAGGAGGCCAGCAGGGGGCAGCAGCGCGGGAGAAAGAACTGGTGAATGTTAAAAAAGGGACGTTACTGCCGTCTGAGTACTCCGGGATCGTAGGACTGCAGCGCTCATCGAGCCCACCGAGGACGACCACAGAGGACAGTCAGGACAGTGACCAGAGCTCCCAGCAGCCTCACTTATGACCTGCAGGGGTGCTAATGGATGGGACAGAGGACACTTTGGTGAGACAAGAAAAATCTAGAGAACAAATCCTCCCAATAGCCTATGAAATGGGACTGAAAGTACATTCCAGAGGTTCTTTAAACTGAAGCAAGAACTTGGAATTTGCACTGTCAAAGGTTTGTTTCAGTGAAATGTTAAAACATTTTGTACGATGAACTGAAGTTGCAGCACACATGCTTTTGCATTAATTTATCAAAGTCAAAGACTGTTATCCCGTTTAAACCTTCTTGATCTTTTTTTACATTGAATGATGAAACTGGAGCTTTCAAATTTGTATTTTTTCCACACTCCTTTCTAAAGTTTACAAACTTTTTACCTGCAAGAAAACATTTGAATTAAATAAAAAAATTCAAATACTGCTCATTGGATTTTCTCTTTAAGGCTAAAGACTACTTACGTTAGACAAGGTGAGCAGGACTTCTGCAGGAGTTTTTATGTTGACATTTCTCTCCTCATTCAGCTCTCCTTCCTCTCAGAAGTTTGCAGCTATCATGCTCATGTGCTGTTATGGTTTTGCTTCCGTGTTGAAGAGTAAAGTTACACACAAAGACAAGAAAGTAGGAATAACATATTTACATTTTTAAGTGGCTGCAACTCTGGATCACACGGGTTGTGTACTGACACAAGTTATTCTGGAGTACTTGACATATTTAATAATAATAATTGATAGGACTTATACAGCGCTTTTCTGGGTACTCAAAGTTCCAGAGGTCCAGAGAGTCGGGGCAGCGATGGCAAAGGCTCTGTCCGCCAGGGTGCGGTGCTTGGTCTTTGGTGATAGAGGACAGGAGGTTGGCATCAGATTATCTGAGGCGGTGAGATGGGGATTGGCGTTTGAGGAGGTCGGTCAGGTATGAGGGGGCGAGGTTATTGAGGGCTTTGTAGGTGATGAGCCAGATTTTGAAGTGGATTCAGCGCTGTACAGGGAGCCAGTGAAGATGCTGAAGGATGGTGTGATGTGAGCTCTGGAGCGGGAGTGGGTGAGTAACTGGGCAGCTGAGTTTTGGACATATTGAAGTTTTTGGAGGTCAGTGGAAAGAAAGCCGTAGAGAATACTGTTGCAGTAGATGAGTCTCGGGGTTATAAAGGCACAGATGAGGGTTTCGGCAGCAGAGGAGGAGAGAGATAGTTGTTTCGTGTTTTCTCGCCTTTGTATCTATCCGCTTTATTTGATTTTTCTGTCTGCTGTTAACAAACAAACTGGTGAAGAGAAAGATGAAGTTGGTGCTGTGACATGGAACTATAAGACAGAAGAAAAGTTTATCGAGCTTTGGCATTAACATCCCTTCTTTTATGATGTATTGTTGAGGGATCAGCACAGACTGAAGAAAGAGAAATGTTGGCAAATACAGCAGACACATTTCATCCCGGTGAGAAACTACTGTTAGCGTTTCTGGGTGTCTTGTAGCCCGGCTCTTATTCCTTCCAACAACATCACGCCGGCTGCTGTGATGTCATCAGATACCATTGTGCAGTCCGTCATGTCTGTCGGTCAAGTCCCAAATTTAGGGCTCTGTGATCACCTAATCTGACACAGCAACTATCATAACAGACGAAAAGATTGTGAATGGACAAGAAACTATCACGTATTGCTGCTTAACATCTATATATCCCTAAACAGGGGTAGTTAATACCTACGTTTACAGGTTTTGAGAGCATGGAGTCTCTGCACCGAGATTGGCCATGGTTTAATTATCTCATTGCTACGAATTAGAATTTTGTGATCACAAATACTCTTTGTGTGTCTCCATATTTATACCATAAAAAGTTAAC
The DNA here is from genome assembly GCF_009762535.1 of Notolabrus celidotus. NCBI lineage: Eukaryota > Metazoa > Chordata > Actinopteri > Labriformes > Labridae > Notolabrus > Notolabrus celidotus. Next base: position 8,376,060 of record NC_048287.1, on the reverse strand, counting down.
TATTGAAAAAAGTGTTTAAAAATACCAAATCTCTTTTAGTTCTAGGGTTCATATTTTAATCATTTTCATTCAGACAAAGGGTGAAGGCATGATTTTTTTTACATTGCCTGAGTTCGCCCAGAAATCCTTGAACCACTGAATCCTCTCTGGGATCCTGTCTCGTGAGAAGATGTTTTATGATTGATGAGTCTGTTTCTGTGTGTCTGCAGTGTGTGAGTGTGCATTCTAATCCAACAGTGATGTCTGGGTAGTGAAAGCCTGCTGGAACAGCTGGAGATTCACTCAGTGGATTCAGCTCAGGCCTTCAGTCGCTCTGTGGTTTCTGTTCCCTCAGAGCTGCCTCATGGTCGCTCGTCGTACCCACTGTTTTCTCTGTGTGCATGTGTCTCATTACTGTGTGTCACCGTTTGATACAGGCGGTACACGACACGGCAGCTCTCTGAATGGAAAACAGCGAAATGAATAAGGGATGTTCATTCATGAGGTTTTTCTCTGGAAGAAGCAAAAAGCTACATCTGTCCAGGATGGGGAAATTACAGATCCGACTCACCATCGTATCTTTAAACAAGCACAACTGGTGTTTCCAAAGCAGAGCCTCCAATATAAACGTCCTACGTCTGAGCAGTCAGTGTGATTCCGAACATGTTTTGTCATGTTTATTATTGAGTGTTTTGTAGCATCTGTCAAAACCTGAAGAGAGCTCTCCGCTCTCTGTCTGCCAGGACACATGCAGAGAGCCGGGAAGCATGCACACACATTATATTTCAACTAATGTTCTTGAATCAAGATCAGATTTTAAAGGGAATGCTGCAGTAGATTTCTTCAGCTGACAGCGATGAAACAGGCTGTAATGACTGCAGTGAGATCCTTGTGGGGAAAAGTATGTCCACTGATGGTTCTTGTTTTTGTCCCTGACAGGCTCTGGCTGTTATTGTAAGTGTCTGACAACATTACAGAAAGGATCCATAACTGGATTGAGCTTTTTATTGAGGGATTAGATACTTTTTTGAAACCAAAATAAGCGTATATATGTCTGCCGCTCTTTTCAAATCCAGCATAGCCCATTAAAAAAAAAAAATAGAGTTACCTTGCAAAACACTGTAGTCCCTGGTCAACTGTGTCCTGGACCCTGGAGTTCGTTTTTTGATACTGTGTGACTCCTCAAGGTTAAATGTTGAAGAGGGATCAAAAACAATACTAGAGTATCGAGTAACCAAGTAATTGTAGATCAGCAACTCCTGTCTGTTAGCTGATGTTACTGTTTTTGTCAAATGGAGTCTGGCTTTGAGGCAAGTCTTGTTTCAGGAGGACCCCTCCTGAACTTTATGTCGGGCTGCTGCCCTCCCTGTCAGGATTCTTATCAACATAACCAACCACTTACTCCACATTATCCCTTACTTATATACAGCATTTCTGCTTCAACTAACTAACTAACTAACTAACTAACTAACTAACTAACTAACTAACTAACTAACTAACTAACTAACTAACTAACTAACTAACTAACTAACTAACTAACCAACAGACCAACAGACCAACCAACCGACAGACCAACCAACAGACAGACCAACAGACCAACCAACCAACAGACCAACCAACCAACCAACCAACCAACCAACCAACCAACCAACCAACCAACAGACCAACAGACCAACCAACCAACAGACCAGATTTTATCTGAAGACACGTTGCAAGAAAGAAGGTTTAGATTGTATTCTTTGTTGTATTATTTAGAATGGCCTAACATCAAGATAAGATTCATCCTCTCTCATCTTAATCCACCATGAGCAGAAAACTTTGCAGCATTCAACAAGTTACAGTGGCAAGGACAAACTCAAGCAGAACCAGACTCATGTTAGACAGACATCTGCTGAGACCGTGTTGGGGTTAGAAAGAAGACAGAGGGAGATGCAGAAAGAGAGAGTGATGAACAGAGACAGACAACAGAGACAGAGGAGAGAGTGGGAAAGACAGGATCAAAGTGTGGTCCAAACCTGAACCAGCCCTAACAATAAACTTTATCAAAAAGGTACGTTTTAAGCCTACTCTCAATAGTAGATAGGGTGTCTGCTGCCTGGACATAGACTCGTAGATGATTACAAACTACTTTTAGAGACCTTAGGTACGACAAGCAGACCTGCATGCTTGGAGCGTAGTGATCTAGAGGGGTAATAGTGCACTATGAGCTTTTTAAGACATGAAGGTGCCTGAACTTTAAGAGCTTTTTAGGTCAGAAGAAGGAACTATGATGATCTTTTTCATAACTATTTGAAATTTGACAGATTTATATAATGATTCATTAATCCTTGAAACTGTCACAGCATTAGGCACAGATGAGAATACTCTCTAGTTTCTTTATTTTAGATGTTTTTTTCAGACAAAGAGAGCTGGATACACAGCATGAGTCCCTGTTTGAGTGCTAATGCAGCATCTTATTGATTTTATCCAGATACAAAAAAAACATTTTGTGTCTGGATAAAATCCAGGTTAGTGTTCTCCCTGTGCAGAGAATCAAGTGTTTAATGTTTCTGGTCAGTGTCAGGCTTGCTCCTGGGTGAATCTCAAACCTTGACCCTGATGGTGCAGCTCTCCTCCAGCAGGAAGGAGTTGTGTTGTCATCACAGTCCTTTCTGCCAAAATCAACAGAGCCAAACGAGAGGACTTTCCCTCAGTTCACAGAGACCCTGCTCTGCTTCCAACTCAATGATTTAGTGAGATTTACAGCTCTGCCAGGGTGTTGATGGGTGCTGCACGCTAACTTTGTGAATGTTTCAACAAATCCTGCAGCAGGAATCAGAGTTTTTTCACCGGGCAGAGTCTCAGTTTTTCCTCAGTGGATGTGTCTGCGTTGGATTTCTCTCCGATTTTACAGACTCTTTGGGATTATTCCATAAAGTTCATCTGGGAAATATTAAAAACAACCATCTGTGAAAAATCCACAACTGCTGCATGTTTATTCAGATAATTAGCATCACTGGACGGTTGTGGATGTCATTGTCTCTTCATGGGAGAGAAAAATTAATCCTGAATCTGAGACGTCTTCCACATGTGTGTTTGTTCAGTCCTGGTGACTGTGTGTAATACTGTGATGCTAACCTTTGTGCGTCTGATACCACACTGTGACAGTGGAAAGAAAGATCTGCAGCCAAGGAATTTTCCCGTGCTCAGGAAGTTGTTCAGATTCTGCAGATTATGGCCGAGTGAGACTGAATGACGAAACACAGGAAACCGCAAACCCTCCAATAAACTGGCAGCGGACCCTGACTGACAGCTGCTTTACCCATTAGGGGCTGCAGACTCTGGACTCAGATCCATGCATCCATGAAAAACAGCTGCATATACTAAGAACGTGACTTTAGACCTACAACTTGCAAATACTGTGACACATTTTAGATTTTGTACCCAACAAGATATTTTTCGAAGGACTCACTGAGGTCAAATTAATCCATAAATAGGAAATTGAGGGACTTTTTGAAAGTAGACTTATTTTATTTTTGAAAACAAATAATAATCTCAGCATTTCATGTTTTAATTTCATTCAGCAGCAGTGAATGTTAGACCTGGTATGGCCATGGAAATTTTCAGTTGATGTGTGTCTAGAAAAAGGCTATGAAAAAGCTACAGGCCACTCTACACTTAACTATGTCTCTGCTCAAATGGTGAACTACACATTATCCCTTCTATAGATAAGAAATTAATGTTAAAAATAAGACTTAGTTTGAAGCCAGAACTAGAAAGCCGGTCAGGACAAGGAATCAATCATGCCAGTGTAGGCTGCACACTCCCCTTCCTTAATGAAGACAGAGAGGAGAGATGAGAGAGAAAACAAAGAGATAAGTGTATAGAGAGGTGTTTGAAAGAGCACAGGGAGGGCAGTGCCAGGGTGAGAAGCCTGTTTGGGCAAGGTCCATAGACTGTATAAATAATGGACGTAGTATCCGTGACGTCATCCATCTGTTCCTGAGCGCGTTTTTGAAGCAAATTGTCAGCGGATGCCATATTGGAAAGGCTGAATGCAACCAAACTCCGTCCAAGCTAGTGTGAGGTAAAGAGGCGGACCTTTAGCCTTTCCACTAACTGCTACAGGCTGCCCACCTGTCAATCAAGTCAGTCATGTCCTTACATGGGCAAAACTCTTAAGTTTAATACCTTCTAAAATACCGACTTAGAAAATAAGTAAAGTGTGTGCCAATAGGAAAATGAGCTACTCAAACCTAAGTCATTTTTTGAACCTGGCTGTAAACATGGTTATTATTGCCGTAAAGATCGTCTTCTTTGAATGGGTGTTTATGTCGTTTCTGCAGCCAGCCTCAAGTGGACGCTCAATGAACTGCTGTTTTTAGCACTTCCGCATGGGCTTCATATTTTTAAACCGGATGTTGCTGCTTGGCAAGAGAAGGGAGAGCAATGGCTATATTTTATTTTTGTTTTATATTCCAACCAACAATATCTCCCCTACCTCAGATCCACTGACTTCTTTGGTCTGATTGTCTGACATCTCCTTTACTGTCTTTCACAGACTTGTTTTGACTCTGTCTGTAACAATGTATATTTTAAATGAAAAAACTGTAGCTTCAGTTGAGTGTAAAATGAATGTCACTTCAATTAATTGTGACATTTTTAAAGACAACTCTGTCAGCCACATTTCCCTGCAGATGTGTCTGTGCTGTTTTTTGTTTTCCCGGGGATTTCCAGGGTCTTCCTCTTCCACAGATCCTGTTTCTCCTCCATCTTTCAGCCCGGTCCAATTTTCCAGTGTTTTGTTTTCCAGTCATCAGGACGTTTTACCACAGCTGATCCCGTCTCCTCTCCGCCACACTGCCACATGCTGTCATTGCCCTGTTGAATTTTTCCGACTGCTGGCTCCTGCCGCCGCCGCAGTCCTTTATTAAAGCTCCGCTCTAACCACAAAAAACCCGACTGCATGGAAGACCACGTTTCCTCCTTTTTTCCTCTTTCTCATGACGGTGAAGGTGGATGGCACCTAATTAATGGAGCTGATCTCAAACTTTCAGGAAAGAAGAAGACAGTAAGCCAAGCTGCAGACAGAGAGTTTAGAAGGCTTTTGGTGAAGAGGAGTCTTGCGGTGAGGAGCTGGCTGCTCCCCGGGGGCTAAATAAAGCTGGAGGAGGGAGAGCAGGTTGATGACAGACAAACCCTCATTCTGACCATCAGCGTCCTGGGGAGTCGACCAGCCTGGAGTCCCGACAAAGATCAAATCTACAAACGTCTCTGCAGTTTATTGATTCAGAGCTCTGTTAGAGGCTTTTACTTGACCCTCTGAACTCTGCAGCAGAATGATCTGAAGGCGTACTGTGATATTTATATGGATTTATGTGTCCTCACTTTTATCTTCTTCAAATGCTTAGCATGCCTTAGCTGTGTAAAACATAATAACATAGGTTTTAATTAACCACTTAACCCTCAAATTAAAGGTAAAAGTTTAAAATTGTGTAATCCAATTTTAAAATAACTCAAATGTTACATGTTTTTTCATCACATTTTGTACATAAAACTTCCTGAGCTAAGTCAGTTCTTGATGTAGAAAATATTAATTTAACACTAAGGATGTCATTTGAACTTGTTAAATGTTTAACTTCTTGACATATTCTCATATTTATGATTGCAAAAATCGTCCTTGTCAGAAACACAACGCCTGCAGGTGTATTTTTATTGGGGTATCTTCACATGTTTGTATCCAAATTCATACAACCTTAGCTCAATGATCTTCATCATTAAAACATTTAAAAATACCAAAATCGGATCATCTTTTCATCAAATTTTGCCAAATCAGCAAATAAATCACCCAAACCCCCGAACTACAGAAAATAAAAGCATGAATAAATATATATTTTTAACCCTGGCTGTTTTTAAAGCTCTGAAATTTTTATTAAGATAAATCCTTCAAAGCAGAGCGCAAATGTTTCTTAAAGTGTCCTCTGCAGTAAAAATATAATTTCTACATGTTTGTATCCTTTTGTGATGTTATCTCTTGACGTTTCTTCTCTATATTCATAGATTTTGTCCAACCTGAGCTTGTTACATAATAATAGTTTATTTTTTTCATTGTCTGATCCAGATTGCTACAGGTTAAGAACAGGATTGATTTTAAACTTTCACTCATCACTTTCAAAGCCCTACATAGACTTGCCCCATCACTTTTAACAGCTCAAGTCCTACACAGAATGTTTTCCATGCTTTCAATGTTATTTCAATCTGCCGGTGTACATTTGTACTCATGGTATAAATCACTTAGTAACTGTGTTTTGAAAGGTGCTATATAAATGAAATATAGAGACCAAAACCAATATTGGATATAGATACATTGAAATATATTTATTATCACTACAGAATGTATTTAAGCTCTGAATATTTTGACATTTCTTGGGGTATTTGTGTTTTCCGAGCAGAGGTAAAGGCTTTCAACAGCATTATCTGCAATGAATATGATGCCTGCGTTTGCATCTTCAAAGAGTCACACTGTGGATTGATTAGTGATCAGGTTGTCCCTGTTGAAACTCATGGGATAGTTTTGCATGATGGGCTTTAGGCTTTGGACCAGGTTTTTGTTGGTCTGAGCAACAGTTGCTTTCTCCGTCCTCAAGTTAGCAACGTACCACCTTCACACCAGACCACACCTCATTTAAGGCCAACACATCCATGGTCAGTAAAGTTGGTGTAAGTTTCTTTGTTATGTATACAACAAGGGCGCTGGGCATGAAAATGATGATGGTGTGTCAGGTGGAAAATAACATAACATTTTGCTGTATGAACATTTTCATATTTTAGTATTTACCAACCTACATCTCCTATGGTCACATCTGCCTCAAAAAACAAGATGGCGACTGCTAAACTGCCAGACTTACAGCTTCAAAAATACATGACAAACCAATTGGTGATGCCATGAAAAGTCAATAAAAAATACAAACGTATGATGACTGAATAATGTGCTGTATCCTTTCAATCCTTCATGGCTGCTCTGTCCAGAGAAATAATAACATTCTTCTCTACAGCATCAAACAAAAGATCCAAGATGTCAGCTTTCTAAAATCAACTCTTAAACCGCTAGCCTTGCAAGTCTGCGCTTATCTTTCAAGAACTCTTTTCAGATATCTCGGAGAAGTTTTAAACAAACCTAACCAGACGTTAACATCCCTCCTCGTACGTCAAGATTCAGAGCAGACGATAAAATAAACTGAGGCCGCCCCTCTCAAATTTTTATATTGAAAACCCAAACAGAAAATATATCTACATGCAAGAAGCACATGTGCCAACAGCTGTCTCCTGCACATGTTTAAATCAGTCTTTCATCGCAGCCCCCCCCCAAACACACATTTCATAGAAGTCTGGCGTGAGTTGAGTGAGGAGGAAAAGAAAGAGCAAAGTGGGGTGTCAGAAAAACCTAGGAAAAAAGACTGGAGGAGAGATAAATGTGAAAGATTAAAATCTTCCCAGCACTGTTGGAGGGATTCCTGTCAGTGTGAAGCGTGTATTTAAAAGCTGTGATCAACAATAATAATAAAGAACAAAGATGGTCAGGACTTTGGACCAGTGCAGACTGTGGGTGTAAGATGCTGGCTGTTTTTGAAACTGCCTACTATACTAGCAGTACGTACTGATTAGGTCCAAATTCAGTGTAGCTTGTAGTATGTGAACAAGAGCAACATCTGCAGTAGGCCAAAACTTCCCAGATGTCGCACTGATTCCAAAAGAATCCTCAGTATGCATCAGACCAGTGTCACTCGCATACTGTTTCCCACAATGCACAGTGATAATGTTCAGCTTTTTCAGTTTTTTGTCCTTTTTTGAACACTCAGTTTTTATGTGCTGTGGAAATTATCAAATTCAATATAAGCCACCTCTTAACTCTTTTAATCATAAGTGATGCTAATGAAGCAGTTTTGCTATCACCTTGGCCGTTGTTTACTTCCGCTGTCCGCAACCGGATATTTAGTGACGCCTGACCCAGCACACTTCAAAACAGATCCAACAGAACATTCATACAACCTTCAAACGCAGTAGGCAGTAGGTACTGCATACTACATTTCTAGGTAGTATGAAGCAGGTTGTCTCGAAAACAGCTGATGTGATTATAGCGAGGCTTTAACTCAAGACCCCTTCAGACTGGATCATATGTAAAGTACCGATCCCACCATGTAATTCAAACCCCAGCATGAATGAAATTATTAAATTGAGAGAATTTCATGGAAAAGTTGACAACAAGTTCTTGTTAAGTGATGTGAATGACCTGGCGTGAATGGAGCGAGCTGTATGTGCAAATTCATGACATGTTCAACATGCTGCTTGCTTCATTCACTTTTTCATTAGAGTTGAAATATCAGATTTTCAGTTAACCTTTTGTGCCATGATGCCGAATAAGCATGAATCAGCCTCATGATGTGAGGATGTACCAGCAGACATGAATCCATATGAAAAAGGAGGAAAATTGATAGTGTCTGTATGAGTCTTCCCTGAACTGTACGACAACACGTTTTTTTTTATTGGAAACAGGATTAAAAAGGAGCTTGCTTTGAGTCAAGTGACTGAGGAGTTGAGATTATCTGGTAAATTCTGAAAACCTTTGTCTGTCACTTGATTCCAGCTATGAGTTGTGTTAGCAAGTTGGCACTGCCCTAATTAGCATCACTGGCCTCTCATCTTTGGGGCCTCGGTACTCGTGAATGAAGCGAGTTATTCATGCAAATTGCATTGAACATTCTGGTGTCAAATATGCAAAAATAAAGTGAGTATCAGACACAAAGCAGCACAGGAGTGGAAAGTAATGTGCACCTATGCTAAACCTTTATAAAGTCATATTTTTGTATTAAAATGTATCATTTCCAAACATTTCTATTTTCAGAACCCTTGAGAAGAAGGATTTCAAATTTGAACAAGATCAGGTAATCAAGATCAAGTATTGAGCTGAGAAGTTTTGAGCATGACCGTTGAGGGTCCTACATCTTTGAGTGCATGCCGCTTTGTCTGATGCCCTCTGTTATTTTTAAAGAACAAACTTCTCTCAAGATTTACCTCCAACAGAGAGGTTTTATAAATCTACACCGTCCTTGCCGGCTCAGGTTGGAGGGTCGAAAAAAGCATCAAAACTCCGGAAGCTTCACTGCAGCTGCACCTGAGGGGACGAGAAATAACATCAACACTGACCTCGACCATAGAGACGGAGAATGTAGAGCAGTGTGAGGATGAAACAGACGGGACAGAGTTAAAAATTAAACAGGCTACTGTCTGTAAGTCCTTCAGGTATCATTGTGATTCAGTGGAAGGAGCCATAGAAAGTCAGGTTTGATGCTGCACAGAAAAAACAGTACAGAGGAGACAAAGAGTTTTTCAGTGATGACACTACTGAGTGACACTTATCACAGTTCTGTAAGGGCGGGAGTAAGGGTAACTCATACTGGATGAACACAAACATTGTATACAGCAGCAATGGAGGTTCATCTGCTTATTCACATGCGTCCACTACACATCAGTTTGTGCATGGAAGTGTAAATTGCACCTACTCTAAAGGCAGCCATGATTATTTCTTGACACTGAGCTGGGTGATGTCTTTGTTGTTGTTATTCAAAAGTGAAGGTGAAGACTGAAGACTCTTAGACAAGTATTTTTATGTATCATATTAATTGACAGAAATGCAAAACAGCCCGTCTTTTCTTTTCTTGAGGCCTAATTTGGTCATGGTTTTGTGAAGCACGAAAAAGACATTTGCCCTTCTCAGGAAGGGTGCCCATCATACAGGAACTCTCACCAGGCAGACCTCAGCAGCATGCCGGCCTATCTGCGCTGGAGGTCTGGATTAACGGTTACCTGAGCCTGCTGTTGATGCTGGTCGATGCACACTGAAGAGATTGTGAACCGCCAACATCTCTTCTTATGACCTGCCTTAACCGATCATCATTCCTCATGAGGCACGATTCAACCTGGCGCCCTGAGTCCAACCCAATCAGAGGCAGTGCAGTGTGAACCATGACTTTGTAGCATTCCTTTATGAGTCTTAACACATTGATTGGTATCAATTTTTGCTGTCTTGTTTTGAACCGTAACTGAAGTCTGGACCTCTGTGACCTCCTTGCGGGTTATGGCCATGGTCGTAGCCATTACAGCCTGTTCACTGCTGAATCTACTGGAGACATTTAAAAAGTTCAATTTGGGTTTAGGATCCCAAATATGTAAAAAAAAAAAAACAGGCTCTAAATTTAAAGTACTGGCAATATTTTATTTCATACATCATCTATCGTTTGGTTTGGAGCATGGGACAGGGATTGGCGTTGAGTGTTGTGGTGACAGAGAACAGTTTGTCTCCTACCCTGGGACTGAAAGCTGCTGTTTGATTTGGCGTCCTGTGAGACTACAATGTGCCAAAAACCGAAACCTCTCACACCTCACTGATGACGTGCCTGACAGAGAATCCAGTTACTGAGCAGGCTGCATATCAATGCCTGGTTTCAGACGCTGGTGACTCAAGAAGGGTTACTTCTGAGTATGATTACTGAGCATGCTCAATGTCTGTCACTTGCAGATGTGATTTGATGGTTTAGATGTGCTAGTTAATGTAAAAAAGTCAGCTTTCTGAGAGCTAGTGAGTGCCTCAGCATGCAGCGAGTGGAAAACCTGTTGCTCATCATGCTCTAAGGGAAATACGATGTGCGGAGTTCAGAAGCAAAAAGAACAAAGTGAAAATTGCTAAAATTTTTGATTCGGAGCTTTTGGCCTTAAAGGTTTTGTTGCAGCCATCAAAGCCTGTGGCAAGAATGCAGGCTGATGACACCTAAAGGAGCAATTCTCAGAAGAAAATACACCCGTCAGAACAAAGAGCCAGAGTTTAGTTTAACTGGAACATCCACCCGGACTAGAAAACTGTATTCTGTGGTAATGGATGGATCCCAATCTGCTACACCCTGCATCTCTAAAATGATGGATTCAGACCACCCAACCACTTCTATGCAACAGAACATCCTAACAACACACACACACACACACACACACACACACACACACACACACACACACACACACACACACACACACACACACACACACACACACACACACACACACACACACACACACACACACACACACACACACATACACACACACACACACACAGTGAGTTATCTCGTCATCAGGCCACACACACCACAGCCTGAGCTCTGTTTAAAGTCATCAGTGATGCCAGTGTGTTATAATCAAAATAAAAGCTGAGCAAGTGCAGAATTTATGTGCATGTTGTAATTACTTCACTCCTCTGACAGGGTGTTTCAGCGCAGAGGGTTCGGTGCCAAGTGAAATACACAGCAGAGCGCCTGCCAGCCGAACGCAGCGGCAGCATGTGAGAGTGGATTTGAAATATGTTTGCACAGAGTTGTGTAAGTTGGCGGCCTGAAGTGTTTCATGAGGCAGGAAAAGCTTGAAAACTGCAGGGAGAGCTTTGTCTTCAGTGGTTTAATCATTCCTGCTTCTGACGTGCTAATGATATCTTTTCCCCATCACATCCCGAGTCTCCATTAGACCTGGATTCATACAATCTTTATATTCCCATTTGTTTGATTATCATCGCTCTATCTGAAGTCTGTTATTACTCCAGGGTCGAAGTCTGAAAGCAGTTTGTTAAATTTAAATCAAGTTTCAATCACAATCTTCTTATCCCCAACAGCCTTCAACACAGACATTTTTCAAAGTCTGTAATTTCCTTTATTAATCAGGAACTGCTTTCTTCATGTCAAGGTACAATAAACAGACATTTCTACAGTAGATTTCTTAAGCCTGCAGCCTTGAAACAGGCTATAATAGCTGCAATATAATCATTGGAAGCAAATGCATGATCAAAATACATACTAAGTGTCTGACAACATTACAGAAAGGACAGAGATAGACCTCTGTGTTGATGGATGAGATGCATTTCATAACCAGAAACAGCTGCTGCATCGCTCTCCTTAAAGCCACCAAACCTCATTGACAAAAACAGTGATTTTACATAACATAAAATAGGAGTAACAGGTCTTCTGCTTTCCTTTAATCTGTAAGTTTCCTTTTGCAGGGCGTTAGTGTTTAGGTTGGCTTCGTTCTCACAGAATATGCAGGTGTCATTTCATATTGCACAAAAAGATGATTTGATGAAGACATCAACAGACAAGCGTGTCTCGGATGTGCATGACTAAACTCAACAACTGCCTGAGATCAGTAAAGAATTGTTTAAAATGACCATTCTATTTCACCCGAAGCAACCATCACAACTTTTTCTGAAAAGGCTCTTGACTCCTTTAACAAAAACAGAAATGTTATCTTACTAACACGAGATGCTGGTGAACAGATATCTGCATGAAGAGCAGCTAACAATCTGTTCTCAGTCAAACATTTAAGCTTAGACACAAATCTGTTGATGCTGTGTCACTGAAGACAATCAGAGTTTACATTTCCTGACTTCCTTAAATGCATCAGAAATTGTGGATCCCACCTCCATTCAACAAACAAACATTTGAAAAGTAGTTTTCTTCTACTCTTGAGGACAGCTCTGACAAAGCTTTACATTTGACTAATCTGCATCATGATGATGTAACTTCAGCAAACTTAAGACTCTTTAAGCACAGAAAATCACAAGAAAAGCAGTTTGTGTTTCAGGTTCATGAAGCTGAAGTAAGCCAAAGTGTAGCCTCTATGGAACTGTTCACAGTGAAACTGAGACTCACTAAAAACAGATGAACGGGCGCTCCTCTGGGGGATGTAATGAGCCAATGACAGAGTTTATTTTGCAGGCATAACTGGAAGGTTAACTCTTGTAAGTTGCCAACGAGATTGTAAACACTGCATTAGTGGGAGAAGAAAGTCTTGGTCATTTATTGCTCAGTGGTGGCTACACTGGAATGTCTGAATACTTGGCAATTATTGCTATGAGATGATAGCCGCTGGGATCAGAAGCTAAATACTCAAGGTGTGATAATACTACTCTATATGTCAGTAAATCTTATGTAAACATCATGAAAAGCTACCACACGGCCAATGGGACACAACATGAAGTAGTAAAATAATGACCTGGGAATTCGAATTTCCAGTGCAGTCCAAATATCCCCTCATAAACCTCTGAGTGAGGGTCACAGCTCCAGTTTCAGACGTTTCCTGAGTGGAAGTGAGCCCTCCTGTTTGGCCCTGGTCGGAGTCTGAACGCTCTGATATTATGAACACAGTGAGGCGTTTTGTTGTACAGAGAGAGGTCGAGTATTTGATTTCTATAAGTGGGTGTTTGTATCTGGTTTTATACTTTGTCTCTTGGCTCAGTGAGCTGCTTCAGATTTACTGTCTGAGCTTCATCGTGCAGGATATTCTCATATTATTAATCATACCTTTAGTGGTTCAAACTGATGCTTCCCTGTCCCTTCAGAAGCAAACTAGATGTAATATAATGATTATTAAATGTTTTAATAGCTGCTATAATTATGTTTTATTCTTGACCCAGCTGTGTGGTGAAGCATATAACCTGGCAACCATTGCAGAGATCGTCTCCATACTCTGCTGCTGAGCTGCACCTGCCCGGGCTGTGATACAAACTGAGTAACTATTAAGTGGAATGAAGATACAGTCACTTTTTAAGAGCAGGAAAACAGGAAGACATATGAGAAATGAGGAATTTCAGAGCTGGAAAGGCTGGGATCTAATAAAGAAGACTGCTAGACAGAAACTACATTTGAAAACCTGCAAAGTGTTTAAATGACCAAACTGTGTCACATGTGGCACTGTTTGATAGAGCAGAGGAGAGACTTTTTTATCCTGTTCCAGCTGATTCACTTTATAGAAACCTATAGAGCTGAAGACAGAAAGTAATGCTGCTCATTTTGAAGACTGAAAACTGTCTGAAGGTGAAGTTATTCCATGATTTTATGCTATGATGTATAAAGAAGTGTGTCTGCTTAATGTACATTAACATAGCGTGCCTTCAGTGTAAACCACAGAACGGTTTGCTGCAGGAAATCTGTGGTCAGAAACGTCAAAACTGTGACACACATCTGGTTCTGGATTATTAGTAAGAGCTGGAACATGCACGTCTTGAATACTTTCATGTCTCTCTTTAATATTGTGAAATAAAAATCTTTTTAGTCCTCCTACAGATCTGAATGTGACGAGGTTCTGACTGTGGTTTAGGTCTTACAGTATGTGTGTACAGTGATGTAACACCTAGCCTGACGGATAGTTCTGTCCTGTAGTGATTACCTGTTAAGGGTGACAGCGTCTGGCCAAGTCCCATCTATGAAGTCATCACCACACTGAGGAGCTGAGCCAATAAAAATCCACCTGCCTGCTTTTGCTCTGACACCTCGCTGCTGCACGTCTCACGTATTTGTATGTTGGACACAAATAATCCAAGATCATATGTTAGATGTTTTTATTTGGAAGAGTTAGCAACCAACTCTGGAGATTAAGTATAAATGAAACAAAACTAATATGATGAAAACAGAGAACTATTTCAATGTATGGGTCTTTTAAGGTGATTAAAGAGCTTGATATTTTTGCATCTCAGCCTCAAATGGCTAAGATTATCCTGTTAACACAGTGTATTTGATAAGGTGAACATATAGTGTGGACCATGGGTTGTGTCATTATGCAATAAAAGAACAATGAGAGCTGAAAACGTACTCTGAAGACGCTCTTACGTTCAGCTTTTCTGGGTTTCTGATGTAATTGCTGAAAATTGAAGAAAGCAGGTAAAATAGCATCGTTCAGTGAGGAACTCTGGATGCTGAGTGATGCAGACTGCAGCCGTATGTGAGCCGCTGGTATCCTCTGATTCAGAAAGTCCTGAAGTCCCATTTCTGACAGCAGGAGCTCTCCGGGTTCATGGGCTCGCAGTTTACACACCTGCACCTCCAGCTAACTCTGGATCTGTCCTGCTCTCCAGTTAGCTCAGAAGTTTCTCCTCTTTCTCCTTGGGTCCGTTGAGTCTCGTTCTTCCTCTGTAAACTCCGGCTCATGAAGGTGTCCTCTTGTCTCCACAGTAAATGGCATGTAATAGGCGCTGTCAGAGCCACTCATTTATTAGTTTGGTTGTATTTCTGTCAGCAGACCTGAACAGCTGATCACAGTTAGGGAACAGCTGATTACCTGAGCTCAGGTCAGTATTCAGATCAACACTGGGGAGAACATTATTTGCAGGAGGACCAGGATGAACATGTACATTTCCAGAGAATTAAGCAGTAGAACAATCAGTGTGCGGCAGAGAGTCATAGGCGTGGAAGGTAGTTGTTTTTTCGCAGCATGAGTTACTGCTTTTAATGGTAACATTATCATTGCAGTGAGACGCTTCAGTAAGTAGCAAGATAATAGACTCAGTGGGAGTGAGTTAAAAACTGGAGTTAAGGCCAAAAAACTGTGTTGTAAAGAAGGAGACAGTGGCTCTATGATGTTGAGAACATACCAGGTTAGTACCTCGGTCTGGCAGAGTAGCGAGTACGTGGTGTTCCAGTAAGGGTGTGGTGGCAAGCCAAGGCGACAAAACATATAAAGACAGCCAAAAAGAGATAAGATGCAACCATATTAAATACCTTGGCCCTGGTAGCTGCTGCTTGCTCCTGCTGCTGCTAGTAGAGGCCTGGAGGCTTAACTGCTGTTGGCTCCTGCTGCTGCTGGTTGGTCCTGGTAGCTGTTGTGTGGCTCCTGCTGCTATTGCTGAGCTTAGGCCTGGACTCACCCTGGTAGCTGTTGTGTGGCTCCTGCTGCTGCTGCTGAGCTTAGGCCTAGACTCACCCTGGTAGCTGTTGTGTGGCTCCTGCTGCTGCTGCTGAACTTAGGACTGGACTCACCCTGGTAGCTATTGTGTGGCTCCTGCTGCTGATGCTGCTGCTGAACTTAGGCCCGGGCTCACCCTGGTAGCTATTGTGTGGCTCCTGCTGCTGCTGCTGGGCTTAGGCCTGGACTCACCCTGGTAGCTGTTGTGTGGCTCCTGCTGCTGCTGCTGAGCTTAGGCCTGGACTCACCCTGGTAGCTGTTGTGTGGCTCCTGCTGCTGATGCTGCTGCTGAACTTAGGCCCGGGCTCACCATAGTAGCTGTTGTGTGGCTCCTGCTGCTGATGCTGCTGCTGAACTTAGGCCCGGGCTCACCCTGGTAGCTGTTGTGTGGCTCCTGCTGCTGATGCTGCTGCTGAACTTAGGCCCGGGTTCACCCTGGTAGCTATTGTGTGGCTCCTGCTGCTGCTGCTGCTGCTGAACTTAGGCCTGGACTCACCATAGTAGCTGTTGTGTGGCTCCTGCTGCTGATGCTGCTGCTGAACTTAGGCCCGGGCTCACCCTGGTAGCTGTTGTGTGGCTCCTGTTGCTGCTGCTGAGCTTAGGCCTGGACTCACCCTGGTAGCTGTTGTTGTGTGGCTCCTGCTGCTGATGCTGCTACTGAACTTAGGCCCGAGCCCACCCTTGTAGCTGTTGTGTGGCTCCTGCTGCTGAGCTTAGTCCTGGGCTCACCCTAGTAGCTGTTGTGTGGCTCCTGCTACTGCTGGGCTTGGGCCTGGGCTCACCCTTGTAGCTATTGTGTGGCTCCTGCTGCTGAGCTTAGGCCTGGGCTCACCCGTGTAGCTGTTGTGTGGCTCCTGCTACTGCTGAGCTTAGGCCTGGGCTCACCCTTGTAGCTGTTGTGTGGCTCCTGCTGCTGCTGCTGCTGAGCTTAGTCCTGGGCTCACCCTGGTAGCTATTGTGTGGCTCCTGCTGCTGCTGCTGTTGTTGCTGCTGAGCTTAGGCCTGGGCTCACCCTGGTAGCTGTTGTGTGGCTCCTGCTGCTGCTGCTGAGCTTAGGCCTGGGCTCACCCTTGTAGCTGTTGTGTGGCTCCTGCTGCTCCTGCTGCTGCTGCTGAGCTTAGGCTTGGGCTCACCCTCAGGGGTACACCAGTATACCAGTATACCAGGGGATACCAGTTAGTACATATATTTTCAAGGTTTATTGCTTGT